>NW_022197486.1:6271811-6316965 GCF_009176525.2 Contarinia nasturtii
AAAAGTATTAAATTGTCACATTGCTGGGTTCTTTTTTATCCTTTTTTTGTGTGATTCATTTATCCATTTATTTAAGTCATCCCTTGTGGCACTCAGCCATTAGTTAATTTAATTTAAATTCAATTGGCCCATTTAAGATTTTCATACCATACAAATAAATGGGCATGAATATGCAACAAATATGTGGGAGATTATAATGTTAAACGTTTTTATGAATTTTTCTATCTTTTAAAAACCATGTTATCACGATCCAATGCACAATGAAATCAAAGCAACATTTTTTAAGATAAACATCACGATTTTCTTTGGATATGTATCTTATGTTAACATTCACTTAATCTATCTTATCATTATTTGTATTAAAAAAATGTATTAGCTATCGAATAACAGACAATAAGATAAGGATATTATGTATTAGAAGTGTTATCGCAAAGTTCGCTTGTAATCTCAAAAAAAGGAACAGAGAATTCCGCCGATTTACCGAAATGGCACATCCATTAACATTAAATTAATCAATAGATGGCCGGTCATTAGATACGACGCGCATTCATGACATATATTGTTCGTACTCGTGCTGCAAATTCGTTCATATATCAATATATTGTGAATCAGTAATGTGCGAAGGGGGGAGGGGGGGGGGGGTTAACCCTTCGTCAAATTTAGTTTTTCTCTAATAAACAATCTGTTTTTTTTTTTTCAATTGATGTCGCTTAGTCATAATTTTAAAGAAGCACATTTTACTTGCAAAGATGGTACTTTTTCCAAGCAAAATTGTTTAACATCATTGTCAGACCAGTTTCTTCAAAACAAGTATATTCTTTATTCGTGTTGATAATGGTACTGGATTCTTTATTAGTAGTTTTATTACCAAAGTAAGTAAGTTTATGATTAATTAAACGATTAGTAATACATTCTAATTTGATAAATTATGTGTCCTACCTTCAAATTGACGAGTCATTTGATTAAATTCATTTTTTTTTAAAATGAAGTGAATCTGCATGGAAACTGGTTTCAATGTCTGGAACTGTATGTTTCATGGCATAGCACGAAATCGAATCAATTACGATTTGATAAACATTCGTCATTTGAACGTAGCCAAGTGTGTTTGTTTAACCACATCTACAGTGTTTCACTATCTTTCATTTTGCTTATTTGTTATCTCAATTTTTTAAAAGAATTATACATATATTGAAAATCACGTCTCTTTATGTATTGAATAGGTTAATTTGATACAATCGATTATTTTTTTATATTTACTTTTCAGACACAGTTAATCACAAGTTGAACAAATCGTTGTTTATATTCGAAAAAATTGTCAGAATAATGAAGTCTCTTTTGAATAATATAATTCGAATTTTGTTAACGATCCAATGTTGGTATTGCCCAAGTGTATTTGCTTTGGATAAATTTGAAACTAGTGATTATTATGGGAACGAACCAATATTTGCTCATGTTGTGAGTGCTTTGAGTGATAAGTGGGCAAACATTAAAAAGTATCTCTTAGTAAATTATCAAATGTAATAATTTTCTTCTTGAAAAAACTTTAGATATTTCGTCATGGCGAAAGAAATATAGAACGATCGTATCCCAATGATCCATATATTAATGAGACTCATTGGACTGGTGGATTTGGAGCACTCACAAATGTAAGTAAAGGACCGATTGAATCGAGAGAAAAAACAATATGTAATGAATATTTTCCATGGTGTAGAATGGTAAAACAGAAGTATACAAATTGGGTAAATATTTGCGGCAACGATATAACAAATTGGTCGGAGAGAAATACTCAAAAAATGCGGTTTACATTCATAGTACCGATTTTGATCGAACGTTAATGAGTGCTCAGGTTCTGGCCGCTTCTTTATTTCCACCAGTTGGCAACGAAATTTGGAGTGCGGACATTAAATGGCAACCAATACCAGTGCACAGTCAACCATTAAACCAAGAACTTCTTATGCCACATAGTATTCCGTGTGCACGTTTTCGGTACTTATTTGGAACGTACATAAATTCACCGGAATACAAAGCAGTTTTTCAAAAGCATCGTTCGTTAATTCAATATTGGGAAGAAAAATCCGGAAAATCACTCAAAGTTTATAGTGATTTTCTACATTTATACGATACACTGTATATTGAACATCAAAAAGGATTACAGTGAGTTTAATCAACGATAAAAAAAAAACAATTCAAAAATTCCAAATTATTAAATAAATCTCTTTGCATGCGTATTAGTCTTCCAAAATGGGCTTCCGATGCGCTTCACACAAATAATACGTTGAAATATCTGGCACTTTTTGAAATGATGGCACTCACACATTCAACGGAACTTAAGAAGTTAGAAGCTGGTTTTTTTATCAAAGAAATTTTGGATCGTTTTACAAATAAATCATTGGAAACTCTCAAACCTGATCGGTCTTTATGGTTATATGCGGCGCATGACGTATCTATGATAAACATTTTAATCGCTTTAAACTTATATGATGTAATTCAAGCTTTATTTATTATTCGTCAAACAAAACATAAGAGTTTAATTATTTTTTTTATTTCGTTCTATTTTGTAGTCATTCACACCGCTGTTTCGACCATTTTATGCATCGAGCTTACATTTTGAACTGTATCAAAATGCTGGCAATTTTTCTATTCAAATGTTTTTTCGACAAACAAATAAAAAAGCGATTGTTCCGTTGAAAATTCCAAATTGTGGTACACCATGTTCATTGAACACATTCTACAAATTGTACAGAGATATTTTACCAACGAAATTTGAAGATTATAATTTGGCATGTAAACATCCCCAAAAGGAAAACAATCAATTAACTTCTTTTATGTATTTGTCAACATCTGGGGGACAGACACCAATAAATGCTACTTTTTCTCACATTTTTTGTATAGTTTTGATAATACGATTCTATTTTACAAATTGCAAATAACCTGTAATTAAAAATTCTAATTTTTCATTGAAAGAAAATAAAGTTTGCTAATGGTGTCTCTCCTCTAGATCATCATTGAAATAATTTCAAACGAATGAAATAAATAATCGTGGATTTTACTTCTTTTTTTTCTTCTTTAAATTGCAAAAAAAATTGGTTCAAGACTCCCCGAGAAGGAGTCATGAAATGTTTTCGAAAATAATACAATTTTTCACATAAATCGTTCAACAATGGAGCAAATACGTCGCATTGGAATATTGCAAATAACATAAACGTTTTCGCTCATTCATTAATTGGTCCGATAAATTGTGTTTCACCTTCCAAAGGATGTAAAAATATAGTGCAATGAACCATTTCAGATCCGGAGTCGATTCTCTTTCGATATGCAAATGATTTATTTATACGGATGTGTTGTCATTCTCTATCGCTTACTAATTACCAATTAAATTGGATAACTCAAACGTGCTGATCACCATACATTATTTATAATCAAGCAAAAACGTTCATCAAGCTTTTCCATTTATCTCATTTATATTAATGTGGAATGAACATAAACCGCCCGAACACTATCGAAATATAAATGTAACACATCTAATAGTATATCTTTGTGTATCCAACTAATGAATACATTCACAAATGAACACTATAATTATATGTGTTGCACATTGAACGGAGAATGACATTCTCACTTACACTGCCATTTTTGATAATTGGTTTTTTTTTCTCATCATCTTCTTAACTTGTCACCTTTTTTTTCACCCTTCACTGCAGTTTCATTAAATCGCATTTTGTCACATTGAAAAATGAATTTGTAGAATATCCCATTAATCGGGCACATTGATTAATCTATGTCTTTTTGAAAGTCTGCCAAGTCTCACCCAAAGATCTAGATAAAAACATGGCATCTGATATGTTCATTTTTTTTCTTCTTCCTTCGTCTAAATTGGCTTAAGTGACAACGATTTTGTTGAAAAAGAAAGTTTTTGGAGTATTAAAATTTCATGCTTGTTAAACTTGTTCGATGATTTGAATCCCAAAAAACTTACACTATATATTTCTTCCAGTTTTTTTTCGTCGTAGTTTGATGCGCTTAAGCATTTTTCATTGTTTTTCAAATGTATACATTTTTATTTTTCCCGCATAACATCAAACCGATTGCAGAGCAAGTATTTTCGGCTTACACCTGAATTCCGGACCAAAACTTTTCTTTTCAAACAAAATGCATGTAAATTTCGCTTTCAGTAGTCGATAATGTGGTGTTTTTGTTTTTGTTTTTGCTGTAAATTGAGCTTACTGCAGCACAATTTCTTCGGGGTCATACGAATTTTACATCTTTCCTTTTCCATTTCAAGTGTATATATATATACAGCTTATGATGAAATATATGAGAAAAATGTGCAGACTGGAATTTTAAGTGAATTACTCTTTTAAGACGTTGCCAAAAAAGTATGTGTTAGTCCTTAAATATGAAATATTCTGTGCCATGTTTGGCATATAATCCATTGTCCATTCTTATGAATTGAATTTGCAAACGAAGTGAAGTGCGAAGCAATGAAAAGCCAAAACTCAACGGCCAAAGAATTTATATGGAAGAGATTAACGATTATGAAAATAGATAAGTGAATTTACAAATTTAAGTTAAATTCTTGCCATCAATCGACAAGCTGAACGAAATTAAGATGGTCAAAAAGTTTATAACAAGTAAATAGTTTGTTACTAAGGAAAGAAAATAAGAAATTAAATGTGTTGATCAACTTAAGCTGTGCTTATAATTTTTAGGGTTTTGTTAATGGCCTGACACTCTTCAAATGTCAAGACCACATTGTTTACGTCAACAATTTCATTACGCATTCAATTTTTTTTATATCACTTTTTCTTTGAAAACAGTCATTTCACTAAATGGTGCATTCTTGAGATGGAATCTATTTTTGAGCAAAAATTGTTTTTTTTTTTGTTTTAATTCATTACTTTTTTGTATAAATACTTTTAGAAAGAGTAGTATGACGAGGCAATTTCAATTCGTATATATTTTTATTAAAACAATGGTCAACAAATTACATTTCAACGTGAAAAATTTGATTGATAAGAATTGACTAACCAATGGTAAGCAATAGGATTGCTGTAATCAGAACAACAACTGCAAATGGCATCACTACACGCGATGCAGATGAAGATACGTTATCAATTACACCGTTCACTCCAATGAATCTAATTCGTCCTTCGATTGCTGGATAGATCGATTCAAAGCGACGTATGTAATTAATCACTGCGTCTAAATCTTTGATCTTCATATCAACAGCTTTATACGGCTAAAACACAAGATTCAGCATTAGATATAATTAGGAGATTTAAAAAAAGAAAAACGAAGCATATGTATCTTAAATTAAAATATAAAACTTACTTTGAACATAGAAAAACCATCACCCCCTTCGTATAAGAATGCATTGAGAATAACTCCATAGATTTTCTGTTCATCAAGTGGTTCGTATGCCGGTACACTACAGTTGGCACACAACACTTCAACAGAATGAACACGTTGGCCCTCTTCTTTCTGCAGATTGAAAACGACACGCAAACCAGACATTTGCAAATAGCCTCGCGTATAATCACCAAGTACGAATCCTTTCATTGTATGCTCTAAAGCTTCTTTCACTTCACGTCCAGGAATGCGCACAATACACAATGTATGTTGAAATGGTAATATTGTTGAAAGTGTGAATTTTGAAAGATTTCCAATTGAAGCACCACTACGAATTCCCCCAGCATTGATAAAAGCAATTGAAGCATCCGTCCATGCGGCATCTGATCTATCATACATTTGTACGCCATTATAGACCCATGCATCAGTTATCAAATTTCCAATATTACAATCGAAATCACGACAATCTCTTTTTAATTCAACTTTTGAATAGGTAATAATATCTTTGGTTAGAGCTTCAACACTTGGACGATATTTGGCCAATAATTCAAGTACTTCTGCATCTTGTGGTATTTGATAATCTAATAATATGGGGTGACCACTCCAACGAATCAAGTTTCCGTCCTCATCGAACTGAAATAAAGAATGCAGCGATTAAGAGAAAAACCTTAAGAAAAACATTCGGATCTACATACACTCAATTCTAGCTTGCCCAAGTATTTTGCATAACAAGACGCTTGGACAACAGGAACTTTTTTCCCATTTGGCTGTTCAATTATGGTTGGATATGGGCCGAGTGGTTTGTCATTTGGATCGGGCGGTGTTCCGGTGTATAAAAAGGTATGCGAATGTGCTCCCACAACTAAATCGATCAGCGGACATTCTCTCGCTATTTCCTGATCCACGACATAACCCGAATGACCCAATGCAATGATTATCTTAACGCCTTGACTCGTCAATGTCTCTGCTTCCTTACTGAAATATTAAAACATGTATATTTGGTGTTCATCAAACTTTAGTTACGAACTTGAAGAAAACTACGTTGGTATACGTACTTGATCGCAGTGATTTCGTTTGAAAAAATAACATCTTCGCTTTTTGATATATTCTTTGTATCCGGTGTTATGTATCCAATGACTCCAACCTTTGTGCCATTCACATTAAACACAACTGATGGCCGCACCGAATGAGTTTGCATCAGAGGATGATCGTCCGGAATATCCAAATTGGCCACAGCTATCGGGAAACTGACGTTGCTCAAAAACGGCAAAAGTCCATTTATTCCCAGATCGAAATCATGATTTCCTAACGTCTTTACACAAACAGATATTTTATTACAATTCAAATTGAAATAATTCAAGAATTTTTGTTTAGCTAATAGAGTGAATCATTCACACAAATGATGCAACGATAAATCGCAATAGCAAAAGGGGGTTTTTCGCTTATCGCCTATTTCTTTTCGGCTGGGGGATTTTTAAATTATCATTGTTTGATTCAGCTTATCTTCGATGTAAGATTATTCATATGGGTATATAAGGTTTGACCGAAAACGAAACGAAATCAATTCAAAGTGTTCAGTCAGTTTGTTTGGTGAATTACAAACACTTTAAAGCCAAAAAGTCAAAATGAATTTCAAATTATTCTTCTTATTCGCCACGGTCCTCTTTCTTGGCATAACATTCAATGCCGCACCAGTTGAAGGTAAGAGCTATTAAAAGTGATTTTTGAAAATCCTATTTTCAAGTAAATTCTTTTTGAATTCGAATACAGCTGTGACATGCGCATCGCAAGGTGGACCCGCAGCGTGTCGTCCATACTGCATTTTAAATGGGCACAAAAGCGGATATTGCAATTCGAAAGGAAATTGTGCATGCACCAACTGAGGCGGACAGCAGAGCATCGTTCTATGGATCTTTCCGGCAAACCGATATCGATATCAAGAAAAAATATGTCCCGACCAAATTTTGAGCTCCCAAATTTAATATTGAATGTATCCTTGTATGATTTCTTCCTTTTGTCAATTAAAAATATGGTATATTTTTTGATAGCCTGATAGATTTTTTGATTGCATTTGACGCTTTTGAAACCTATAACTTACTTTTTTTGAATATCAGTGTTTCAAGATTTGCATGTGCAAATAAATAGAAAGTGTTATATAGAATACATGCTGACACCGGTAGGTCTATTTAAACTCAAATGACACGTGAAATATTTAATCACATTCAATTATTGTATGATTTTCTAGAAGATTTCTTATCATAACTATCTTATATTACTGAGATTTTATGGCTTTAACCTTCTTTTTTTCTTTTATCCAAAAATCATTATCACTTTTTATAGTTTTATTTTGTTTACCTAACTATGGCCAAACATTTCGCAAAAGTCATTGTTTGAATACCTTAACACCATAAATAAAACTGATAAATGACAAAAGAATTTCTACCAAAATATGACTTCATAAGATTTTCCATTGGTATCTTTTTTAAGAGAACTTTTCAAAATCTAATTTTCGTAAAAATGCTTATGTAATCTGTCTAATGCTAATTATTGTTTCGATCAATATTTGTTTTTTATCCTTTGCATTTTCGAGTAAATTACGAATAATGTGATCATTGTCACGCTAATATTGCTAAAAGCGATACCTGCTTTTGAAGGCTATTTATCTAATCGAAATATCAGTACGTACGGCAACATCCGGTTTCAATATGTTCATGAATTCCGATGCAATTTTGTCTTTGAACATTTGAAAATAAGGTGTTCCACTGTATGTATCGCCTCCATTTAGAAACATAACCGGCAACCCATTCCTTGTCTGATGATCGTTTCGATATCGTTTAATGAGAGTTGCAGCTCGCGCAAATCCACCGTAGCATTTGTGTTCTAGAGCCTTTTCCGGTGAACATTCACTGCCGGAATCTGACATTTCTTCGAAGTGTGCGTGCAAATCATTATTGTGCAACAGGATGAAATCCAATGCAGACTCTTTATTTTCAATTGGAACGGCACTCGCTACCGAAGCCACTAACAACAAAACAATACTAAATTTGATTAATTTCGACATTATTCGCAAACAAATTTCAATTTCAAAATATGCACAGTTGATAAAATACAGTCGTTTACGTTGAATATCTCAAAATGAATTAAAAAGCTACGTTTTAAATGTATCTTATTCACTAGATATATTGTGCCATTCAATTTCACACGTATAATAATTATATGGTTCTCATTAAACAATAATGTGGCCTGATATCTCCACAGTTTGAAATGGTAACATGAGAATACATTTGAAAAATAAAAATATGTTTCACATGATAACACTGTCGCAATTAATGTGATCATCTTTTGCAGGTGTGATTCGGATGTTTAAACAGACATTTTTGAAAAATCGAATAATTACTAATGACTAAAGCGACTTACGTAGGTAATTGAAACAAGACCAAAGCCTATACTTTCTACAATAATATAAATATAAATTGTGGTAAAAAAATCGGTGAACGTTGGTGCAAAGTAGAAAATTCAGAAAACTTTTCGCGCCAAAAGTAACATTCTTTTTCTGAAATTTTAACACTTTCTCCATTAAATACCAAAAGTGTTTTAAACATTTTATTTATTTTATGCTGTAAGACTCTTTATTTTTTTTGAAACTACTTAAAAATTGGCGTGAAATAGCTTCATAAATATCGTTATATTTGTAGAAACAGTAATCTCATAAGATTCTATTTCTGGATAGAAGATGGAAAATAATCCAATTAAAAGATCTTATTGGATTTTCAAATGCATAACCTGATGTTACTCGTGTTCAATGTTTGAGTTGAAAACTAGATGGCGAGACAAGTTTTTTTTTGTTTTGATTTATTTTCTCATATGCATGCATCACGCTATATTTATTGTTTTTATTGAATTTGATGTTGTATTTTTTCAATGCAAGTCATTGTGACCATATGATTCTTATGTTGAAGTATTTTCAATTTTCTTTGTCGAAGAAATGAACAATGTATCAATGTTTTTTACATGAAATGCTGTCCATGACGATACATAATCGAATTGAAGTGGAAAAAAGTGCTCAGTAGTGTGAAGAAGAACTTGTTCAACTTTTGCCAATTCGTGCATGTGTTAGAGTGTGATTTAATGTGCACAAATAAAGAAGATGTCTTGGTTTTTGTTGCGATTTTTTTTAATTCCATTTTTTCATTGCCAATTTTCGACGAAATAATTTCTTCGTCTTTGTCAATATGCCAAGAAATTTTTGTGAGAAGAGAAAAATTCGCTGTAAAACATCTCGTTAATTTTGATTTAATTGAATGCCAATCAGTTATCAAATCTCAATAATGGTAATAATGAAGCATTAAACATTTTATTATCGCGATTACAGTATTTCAGTTTATATGTTAAGATTATTTGATTCATTCCCGAGCACAAAAAAAGTTACTGAATATTTTGTGACGAATTGACTGGAAAAATAAACAACCTTAATAAGTTAATCAAATTTAGCTGCCAAGTAGACTATAATTACAGTATGTTTCATTATAGAGAGAGGTTGATTTAACTACCACAAATTTCAAATATCCTAAAAATGTTTTTGGTGTTGCCATATGAGACTCTAAGCTACTACGCCAATTAACAATGACAGCTCTCAAATCAGTACAGTGTTTGTTGTGCAACGAAAACATTATTTCCGAACATTTTCATTCACGGTTTGAAGCCGTTTTTCTGCATTTGCATCCAAAAGGACAAAGAATGTCGATCACATCGACTGCTAAATACATTAAAAAGTCAAAAGGGTTCGTAATAAAGTGAATCCAGCAGTATAAGCATGAAAAAAAAGTGAACGACCAGCCCAATCTGAAGCCAAACTGAGCCTCCTCGCAACAGGAAGATAAACGGAGAGTCAAGTTGTTCGATAAAAATTTAGGTATGTTGTTGAGGTATAGAGGTCTCGCGCTCTACTATCAGGAGAAGATTAGATGTTGCCGGTGTTCGTTATCGCAGTAAATTGAAGAAACCGCTTTTGACAGAAAACCAGAAGAAAAAGGCACTGACGGGGCAAAGCAAAATTCAACAAGAGATTGGAGCGAAGTTATATACACTGACGAGTCATTCTTTTGGCTGGTGAATAGCACTACCCATGCCTAGTCTAGAGCCCAAAAGAGAATGGTCGTTCGCACGGTAAAGTATCCGAAAAAGGTGCATGCTTATGGTTGCTTTTGTGAAGCTGGTTTTGGAAAGTTGACCATATTCACGGGGATTCCAAGCGCCGTGAGGATGAACCAACATTATTCATCGACACAGTTACCCATCGCTAAGAAGTTCTATGGCAACCACAATTCGAATTGGCTTCTATTAGAAGACAACGATCCAAAACACAAAAGTCGTCTATGCAATGCTTGGAAAGAGGAAAATGACATTAAACAAATGGACTGGCCGCCACAGTCACCCGATTGCAATCCGAACGAAAATTTTTGGGCTATTATTAAGGCATGGCTTCGTGGTAAAACATACCGCAATTTGAAGCAGCTCAGTTCATTCATTCAGCGCCAGTGGAAAGGTTTTCAAAGCGAATATGCTGAAAATTTGAGCAAAAGTATGCCGAATAGATGTGCCTGTGTGATCGAGAAGGCAGGAGAATGGATTAAATATTAATTTGTGGCGCCGTAGCTTAGATACTAAATAGAATGTATATAAAATAATTTTGTAAAACTCTTGAGTTTTATTATAAAAAATCAACCTCTCTCTATAATGAAACATACTGTAAATGTAATAGTCAAGCGATAGTCAAAATGTTTCAAAATAATCGACTAGCTGACTAAATGACCCAGAGCGTAAGACGAGTTGTTTCTTTGCCGGAAACTGGTAGTCAAGAATTTCTCTCGAGATTTGATTGCGGTACTCTTGAATTCCGTGTTCAAGAATTTCTATTTAAAACAAAATCAAACCTTTAAATTGGTTAAATGAATTTGAATCAAAATTTTTCAATAAATTTCGACTCACTCCGCCTTCAAATTTATAACTTTTTAACGATGCAATTGAGTATGCATATTTTAGGTGAGATATACTTAAAAAATTTAGCCAAAAAATGTGGCACAAAAACGTTTTTTTAATGTTTTAATACGATTTCAGATCATTTTCAGCAAAAGATGCTGGTAATGCTTTGGTAGAAAGTAAACTGCTTCCAAATATCCAAAATCAAAAATAGGATCGAAATTGATTTAAAACAGTTCAAAACAAAAGAAAACATGTTGGACAGATGGTCACAGCTATTTCTGTTGTCATCACAATCCCAAATAGTATCCCACTTATATGAGACACTCAGTATATGGCATTAATTTAATTTTAATGAGCTTATTAACTAGCTTTGTTCTTATTTCTCGTTGAAAGCACTCATCAGGGCGCTATTTCACCAAAAAGTTTCACATGAGATTTTCTCACAATATATTTTAAATGAGAACCTTCAATAAATTTTAAAATATTCTCAAGAACTTATTGAAAAAATCACATTTATTTAAAAAAAAAAATCGTAGTCACATTCTTAGTAAAACTTTTTGGTGAAATTGGTCCCAGTTTTATTTCTTCATCCCCATTTATGGAACGCTCTATTTTTTCATGTGTTGAATTCCATTTGTTTGTGGAATTTGATGGAACAGAGCCAAACGTACATATCTTATCCATACTGCTCAATATGTATATACGTGGTATTTTTCTGGAATTTTTCCTTGCGCCGATATTGCTTTCGCACTCTATTCAAAAGCTCGATAAACCAAAATTCTAAAATAAAAAAATTCCGGAAGCCCGACCATTTCATTCGTTTCGATCATATTAAAAGAAAATAATGAAGAATAAAGTGAAGAATGAGTGAAAAAATATGTGTGATAACTTGTGTGCTTTGTATATGCTTTGATTGTGAGATTTTCCATGCGTTCGTTTCAAACACCGTACGATTAAAATTGTAGTTGAACGAACGAACAAAGAGTGAAGCCAACTGAACGCCGCTAGGGTAAAATGAAAAGCGAAGAATGCAGTCTATTTGCTTAGCATCTAATTGGTTTCTTCACAATAAGGAATATTTATTTGTGTCATAGATGCTTTATTATCGCATGTTTCGTGACTCACGTTCAATTTTCCATGTGTATTGCCATCATCCATTTTATGAGAACAAGAATATTTGCAACTGTGTGCATTTCGCGACGTGACTGTGGCACCTAATTAAAGACTCTATAGCACTGGAACTTTATGAAACTCAAATTGAATGCGAAAATGCAGGCTTGCAAACACTTGCAAAAAGTGAGAATGAGATGATGAAGAAAAGTAAAGGCGTAAAAAAAGGCTCATCGTTAAAATGAAATTGCCAAAAGCGAGCATGGCAATAGCACATCGAATCCAATAAATCGGTGATTAAATTAATTGAATTATAATCATTTTGGAAATATTGGAGCTTAACGCAGCGCACCGTTAATGTGGCATATATCATCTGGTGCACGTTTTATCTCCGAGCAACATGCAACCAATTAATATTGGTGTAGAATAAAGGCTTTCAGCCTCAGCCTCCCTGCCACTTTTCTTCAGCCCCCTATTTTCCATTACAATTTCTAAATCAATAAAGTTTAAGAAATAAAATTTATATCGCATTGATATATTCCCCAGATATAACGAAGACAAAGAACGTTTGTATTTCAGGTGTGACCCGACTAAACTAGGCATATCACGACAACGTACGAGCATTGCAAATAATTTTCAATTTCAACGTTGCCAAATTTAAATATTCAAGCAGTTTAAAACGGTTGGAATGTGTAAAAGTGTTATATTTACAGCGTTCGGCCTCGATAATAACGTTGCTTTAATTTGTCTTCTGGGTTCGGTGCGCGCTTTTATTCGCACAAATGCGTGCCCATGCTTATTTATTATATTTATTCACATTTACGAATGCCAACAATGTTTTATGATGTTTTTTTTTCGTACTCTCATGTTGTACACACTTCGTATCGCTATTATTATTACTTCTTATGTTGTTGTCGTTACGTTCGAATTTGGAGTGTGTGTGTATGTGCTGGATGGCGCCGTGACAGTCGCGTTTATTTTCACAACTCCAGGCATAGTCTCGGCGCACGCACTTACTGCAATTCGTTAAATTTTTGAAATCATGTATCATCGTTAATTATAAAAAATTGCCTATTTAGCATTCTAAATGCTGTCGCTCCGAATGCCAGACAGCAATAATATCTGTTCACACTCAAAAACCTTTTTCCGATTGCACACTGTGTACCGTTTTTCTTTCTTTCTCGTTCGTTTCGAGGTGGCAGTATCTAACTTGTGGCCAAATCAAGGAAAAAACACATAAAATTTTACGATAAAAAAAGGGAAAGAGCGTCAATAATAATAGAACTGGCAAATGTTGAATATGTGAAAAGGGGAAAAAAGTAGTAAAGGATAGAAGGAAAAATAGAGCGAAAGTGCTAGACATAGGGTAAGCTATATTTGGAAAAGAGATGACACAACAAACGTATATTGGATCGTTCAATTTACCTGTGATCACAAATATTATATGTGAATATTTGGAATAGCGTTAAAGATATTTACACCTGAAATTCCCAAAGCACATTTTTTCGCAAGATTGCCAATAAAAAAAAATAAGAATCACCTTTTATTTTTATCGTTATTATTCGAATCGTTCCTGGTGCTTTCAGTTTTCGCTTATAAATCATCGAAAATTAAAATCAGGTTTTGCAGCAATACTGTTAAATTGAAATGATAAAGTTATACATGACAAAATAAGGTATGAAAATTAAATGCCAACTAAGAGAATAATAAACATCCGGAAAACCATATTGCAAAATGTTTACAATTTAAATGGATGTGACATGTTACCATTTTGTTGCATATTATTTGTTGTGTTAAAATCTAGTCGGAGAGATATTTGGATGCTGTAGAATAAAAACAGCATATTATACAACTTCATATCAAAGCGAAACAAGACATTTTTGTCCATGTAAATTCGTCATATCAATTACAACAACAAATCTATATAAACAAAAACTTCTCGCTTTGATTTGATGTGAAACTGTATAAAATGCTACATTTATTCTAGAGCACATGTTTGTATTTAAAATTATTCGCATTTGCATGTGTTTGTGAAATTTGCATGTGTTTGTTTCAAAATTATTCGCAAGACATCTTTGCTTCGAACTTAATATATCTTGAAAATGTAGGATCTTTATCACGGGGGACGTAAGAGGCAACTCAATATTAAAATTTTGGATGTATTTGGTTGCAAGCGTCACTGAAAAGAACAATGCCAAAAAGTGAGCCAGCTGTCATTGCTTGCAAATTTGTTAAACCCTGCGGCTATCATAACAAAACAGCGTACGTTTAATTCACGATTTAATTCTTATTTGCGATCATGCATGCGATGCAAATGTGCCGTTTGAGAGTTAAACGCACTCTGCTCAGTTATGACAAATGTAGGGTTGGACAAACTCTCAGTCAAAAACTGCTGGCTCACTCGTTATATGAAACATTGACATCGTTCTTTATATCAAATGATTTTCACAGTGGGATCTTCCAATGAAGTGTTTTCTACTTATTTGGTTTTTATGTAAAGATCACCCCCCTCCCCCTAGCGAATTCTAACCCCCAAAAAATTCAAAGAATTCTTTTAATTTGCTAGAGTTTTTAATTGAAAAGTGGAGAGCATTTTTTTGCTCAACAAGTTTGAATATTGGAAAATTTCTTTCGATTTGCTAGAATGTTTTTCCACAATCAACGAATATGGTAGGTACTGACAAGTTAATGCATATAGAGTATAGAATTTCATTATTTATATAACATTGATTTCATTCTAATGGTAAGCAAATTAAAATGTAATATCCTCATCTCACGACAAGTTCAGCAAATATGATAAGATGGAAAATTATTCTTCTTTTCACTAGCTTTAACAGAAACAGTGTATCGCACGTGGAAAATTTTCCAATATTTTATAATTAATTAGAGTGGATTAAAACTTGTTATAATGCCATAATAAATAGAAATTGTTATTTTTTAGTGTGAATTCAGTTTATTTTAATTCGCCGTTGAAGCAAGTTGCAAAATGTCCCTTGGACATGGAGTTTTAACGTATATTTTCTCGAAGTGTTCAAAATGTGTTTGTCTGATTTCAAAAAGTTCTTTATTTTTGAAATGGCAGAAATTGTTTCGATTCTTAAATAAATCGATTTTATTTCGATTTCTTGAAGAGTCAAATGTGCATTTGATGGCCATGTTCAATCATAAAGGCAATAGAAATTATACTGCACCTTTAATTATTTATTTTTTTATTTAAGGTTTAAATAAATACAAATTTCAAATGAATTGGAATAATATGTACGCTTGACGTTTCGGTCGTTGTACATTTGGTTGGATGATTGTGGTCCTTTCTGTGTTGTCCATAATTCACACATTCGATTTGTTGTAATCATCAAGTTGTTTGATTTTTGATCGATCCATTTGTTTTTGCTTAAAGCTACCGTTAAGTCACGTCACATTGCGCTATTTAATCGTCACTAAATTCTCATTGATTAATAAATATACTTCAATTGTCCTTTGTGTGGACGTTAAAATAAAGGTTATATTGAAAGGCATGTTTTTTGCATTATTCATTATGTCATGCAAGACCAATATTCTACACGGGATATTGAACAATATTCACATTTTTAAATGTATTTGATTGCAAGCGTTACTGACTGAAAATTTTCAGATCATTTTTAGATGTGTAATATTGCGTCACAGTGGGAACTTCCAAAAAAAGTGTTTTGTTCCTATGTGAATGTACATATCATTTGTATTGAGAAAACAGTTGCCAACTATGGAAGTTCCCCTTGGAATATATCAAGTATCGGATCACAACGTATAATGTCTTTGGCTGAATGTTTTGCAAAAGTTTTAAGAAACAGAAGATATTTATGTACGTTGCCATTTAATATAAAGTAAAAAGAAAACCCGAATAGAAACGATACCACCGAGACACAGACGGCGTGTGTGTATGTGTTTTCGGAAAATGATTTCAAGCTCAGACGGAAGGTGGAATGGAAAATACATAAAATCGTTTTCGCTGTGCACATAAATCACACAAATAGCTTTTAAATATAGGCGTACATACCTATGCATAGGATCTCTCACTATCTTATATTGGCATCGATGCAATACAACACCAAATGTTTAACTATTTTATCCTGTGCGTAGTATGCAGACATATCGTTACATGTGAAAAACATTTTCCAAATATCATACGCGAAACATGCCGAAGAAAAGAATTTATTTGCAATACGAACAGGTGAGAGAATTTGAAACATGGCTGCAATCAGCACATACGCATAAGTACCGGATGAAATAGACCAAAGTTACAGAATCGTAACATTTCAAAATTTTGAATTTACATGTAGTACGTTCTTTTTTTTAAAAACCAAAAATGCGTGAAAAATTCAAGATATTCGAAGAATCTTTTTGGTATTTTGGTCACATGATTGCTCACTTATTTCGTAATTTTGTTTTTCGACTCAAAAATCGGGGAAATTTTTCGTCCGGGTTTCGCCTCAAAAATCGCGCTAAACCCGGACTCATTCTTCTGCGACCTGGAAGCTTTACCCTAGTGTAGGCAGAGGGTTTTTTGCTGGTCAATCCATCCCCTCCTATGAAACATGTCCCTGCAGAAAAGCATAGATATATATAATAATAAATTTTTACTATATATACTGGTATTTCATTCAATGTTATTTTGGTTGTTGAACATTTTGGACGTGAAATGTGTAGCTATTCTAGAATATCAGCAATGAATATTGAAACCAAACTGATTTTATCATTAACAAAAACTAATAATTTAATTTTATGACAAAAAGAAAAAAAAGAAAAATTGAAAACAATTTCGATAAGAATCACTCTAAATGCAATCATTTCTCCAATATTTTATTTGTCAAACGACACACGAATTTAATTTCATTGATCAAATGGACTTGAAAAGCTAATGTGATTGTTTCATTTTTGAAATTGTGAAAAGCAGTCTTCAACATAATCGAAACGAAGAAAATGAAAGAAAGAATGAAAATGTGCATGAACTGCACTGATGTTGAAAAATCAAAAGTCAAATGCAATGTGTGCACACGCTTAAGGTTCATAAATTGTCATTGGCAGTAACAAAACAGCGATCCATGTGAACAAAGGGCGCTGCATACAAAATAAATGCCTTCAAGAAATGGTTTTCCATAGAATGTAATTTTTGAACCATACAAAAGGGCGAAAGACGAACAACACCGATGGAAAGAGAAACGAAAAGAATAAACGACCATCGTATGGAAAAGCTTTGGGTTAAATGCGAAATAGAGTGTGCCACTGTGATAAAAAAAAATGAATTTTAATATGAAGAACATGCACAATAAAATGAGCATTCCACACAACAAACAGACATGGTTAAAGCCAACAGCATACTTCATTTTATTGTTTACCTCGTACATGGGTAATGTGTTCAATATATTTCGTTGTCTTTCTCACTCTTTCTGTTTTTCTAATGATATCTCACTGTCGTTCGCTCTTCACTCATATATATATTTTTGTACTTTTTTCCGTATAGAACTTACGTTCGCCATGTAGTTTTCGATGATCATGAAATCGATGCAGTAAAGGACAACGAATAAGGTGTAGTATTAGATGCGATGGTGAGTATCAACATGTTAAATGTTCGTTTTGGGATCACTGTGCTCTATATTTCGATGAAATTGAATGTAGTTCTGTTCAATCCCTTTTAAAATGGCTTTCAATGGTCCTTTTAACAAATATTTTTCTCTATTGATTTCAAAAACACACACATACACTCATATTTGCAGACAAATGCATCCACAATTCGCATCCACTTTAGTTCGTCTTTTCGTTCGATCAGTAGCTTGTGCATGAAAGACGATTTGCTTCAAATTAAATAAAAGAATTTTCGGTGCTCTTTTATTTTTCTTGTCTTGAATGGGGTGGCTTTTTTTTGCCACTCTGATTTTTTCGTTATTTATTTTTGTCTCGATGATTTTGCGGTACCGACTGAAAATCCCAAGTTGAAGAAAGTGAGCCAGCAAACGAGATGAATGAGTGTGTACGAAAGCAAAAAAAAAAAACAAGAAATGAGAAAGAGAAGGAATAAAAGGAACATTCCTAGCTGAATGACAGCGTGAAGTGTACGAGAGTGGAAATCTAACAAAAATGAATCACTGGAAAATGGATGAAGGAAAAACGGTTAGTTGCGACGCAGAATGGACATTGAGATTAAAAGTATTAAATGCGCTACAAGTATTACGCGAAATGAAGAGATAAAGTGAATAGAGGAAAACGTTGCCAAACATGGGAGGCGATGAAAAATCGGAACGAAACATATATTCTATGCATGCGATTGCCCCGAAGAAAGAAACTTTCAATGAGAATGGCTCACACACATGAATCCACTTTCACAAAGACAACAAATGAATCAAACTGAAACGCTCGATCTCTTTTTCGCTAAGAATTATTATCGTTCAAATTAAAAAGAACCGTTCAAATGCATGCTGCTTTCGATTGGTGCTTTCGGTGGTGTGTGTTTTTTTTTGCTCAGCACGCTTCACATCAGGATTGAAGCACACTATATCTAGTCACTTTGAACGTTAATATCGGCAATATCTCAATTTTATTACGTTCAGCTAAATAAGCAAGCTTTTTTACTGGAACCGATTTTCCGTCTTTGTATGACCATGTCATCTGATGCGTAATTGGCATCGTTGCCCCATATGAATGGCAGAGAAAGTGCAAATCGACTTGGTTCTGTGGTTCTTGGTTGGAGTGAACAACCGCCATCAAACTAGAAATCGAAAATTTACATCTTAACATAATTTCACTCTTTTTCATACACACACTCACACACACACACGCTCGCTCCCTTTCTTCGTTTCAAATGGTAATTTACCATGGTGTATTTGCTCAATGTCTGATTTCAGGCAGCAGTCAAGCTTTGAATTGCTCGAGTGCAAGAGTGATGTGGCCCATTTTTTATTCGTGTCGATTTTCCATTTATTTCCGAGTTCTCAATTTAACTTCGATTTGTTTCTGACAATGAGCACGAGGCTAAATGTGAATGTGATTGGAAAGAACACATACTCTCTCGATATATGTAGATGTATTTGCATCGAGATGTTCAAAAGTGATTTAGATATAGATGTGAATGAGTGATTGGAAAAAGAGATAGAATATGTGTTAACGAAACAATATTGTGATGGAACAACGTTTATTCTATTTCCTACATATGTTTCATGTGATCAATGCATGTTCTTTGACTCATGTACTGTGTGTCATGCGGATATTTTCTAGTAGAATTTAACTCAAACCAACCACATATCGACCTTACCATACACCAGCTCACCCCCTCTCTCGCTCGTTTTCTCTCTTTATCTCACACTCGATTCACAACATGTATGTGTACCGGTTTATTTATTTGCCGATCCACTTGAAAATCGGTCTTTCTTCGTTTTCAGTTGCGCATTCAAATCAGCAATCAAACAAACCAAATAATACACTTCGAAGCGCTTTCGAGAGAAATCAAAAGGAAAATGCAAAAGCAATAAAGAATCTTACAACAGTAAGACGAACTTTTCCGCACGATGGTCCATACATCCATACTAATTGATAGATAGATGTCATGCTAATTGTCTATCGCAATAAAATATTATCGATTATCAGATGACGCCCCAAAAACTAATGATTTCTTTTCCCCGCAATAATTCTGTAAAATCAGATTTTAAATATCTTTTCTCTGGGATCCGGGTTCTCTGAACTCGACACATCTTTTTAAAAGTGTCCTAAAATGTTGACCCATTGCAATACATACCCAGGTGTGTGCGGAAATGTAAAAATTTCAAATAAGAGTCGAATTGAGTTTGGAGAGAGCGAAAAAAGAATATTCGCATGAAAATGAATGGAAAATAAAACGGTTTCTACAACGAGGAAAACGTGGTTCGCATCGCTTGACACGTTGCTCGAATGTTAGCAACGACTAAATGCGTTCGCTCGTGCGAATAAAATATTTTCCACGCACCATTTTCATTTGTACACACCATCTCCACCCCCCTTTGCCTTTACCATGCAGAAAATTTTATAACAAAATATTATTTAACATATGGGCGATCAAAAGTGATATGCTGACGATGTATCCATGGTGAAATTACTTAAATACGTGCATAAATCAAAGATTCGGCTCTTTTTAATGACAAGCATCCTCATGAAGAACAAATTAACGAAGCTTTTGTTAAGTTCGTGATTGGAATTAGTAGAATATAATATAACCACTAGAGATGAAGGGATACATATAGGTGTTTTTGAAAAACTACATCAAAATATAATTCTTCTTCTTCTTGTATGTCTGCAGTAACTTAATCACAATGAAAACTTGTGAATCTTATTTTCGTGCCAAAATACATAATCTCACCAAATTTGAAGAAATTTGTACTCCCCATATTTTTTGATTTTTCCTTAAAAAACGATACAAATTTGCATGGGATGTAACTTAAAATTGTATTGAAAAAAATTGAATACTTACAATACTCGAAAAACTTATTTGCCTTATTTGCTCTCCATTTTAACTTTAGGCTTCAACTTTCAATCAAATGAGTTACGTAAAATTGAAACACATGCCGTTAAGTGAATGCAACAAAACATATTTGAATTATAATAGACTGCTTACGTGGAATTCAGCGGCTTTTCGAAATGGCACTAGTGCCGGACAGTATTGTGCATACGATTCAGTTAAAAAAAGATGCTTGCGAAGGAGACAGTGTAGGTCCACTTCAACTTATTCCCAATAATGATCCGAACGAGGCCACAATAGTTGGTATCGTGAGTTTTGGCAATGTTTGTGGTTTAGAATTGCCTGGCATTTACACGCGTGTCGCTTATTACATAACTTGGATTTAAATCATTGTTTGGCCATAAAATTACCATTTTTTATTTAATAAATCATTGATAAATGTCTGAAAAATATGGAATGTATCTTTTTTTCGGTTCGAATTCAAATTAATTAATGTCCACTGTATTTTACATGCAAATAAGATTAAATTTTGTCTATTTTTTTCCATTTATCCTAGTTATCGTTCCAACTACCGAATATGCGAATATAGCTTATTAAAGTTCTCGACTGTCGGACAACAACTTAACTTTCAATACCAACAAACTTATAATGTCTGCTGCATTTTGCAAACGGCGATTAGGTTTGGACACTTACAGCGGGAAGTGATAATTTGGTGAACAAAGCCAAACTTTGTAAGTTGGTTGCATGCCGAGTGCATTTGGATATTCAAATGATTTTTGTGTGTGTTTTTTTATTTCAACGTTTCTTTGCGGTTGCTCTTGCTCCCACATTCATCTCCAAAAGCAAAACATCACATGAATGGGCTTTGATGTAAATTTGCTCAAAGAATATGGGAATTCCTCGTACAAATCTTGATGCTGTAAATTGAATGAGGTCAACTGCAAATACAAACTAAAATGTGTCACTGTAGCTTTTTTTATCTTCTGTAGCAAACCGAATTCGTTTTACAAAGATTTTGGTTTTCAAGCATACGACATTATCATGAATATTTCAATTCATGGAGATTTCTGTGGCGTCTCGAAGCGAACGAGTAAGTGGTGAATGGAATATCACCATTTTTTGTCGTTGTCTTCTTCGTCGTAGAGTGCGTAATTTTTCGTAGCTTTAATGCGATTAAATTTTGATTTTACTTGAACAATTTTTATCCACGTTTCCTCTGAAATATCCGTTATGACCATACAAGGTTGCTATGAGGATATACAAATAGCTGCTATTTAACGCATCTCTTCGCTCGATGCGACGATAAAGAAAAAAACTGTCACTCTGTTGATGGAAGTGGAATAATCTTTAGAAAATAAGCTATTTTGGATCTAAGCCAGCGATACAAACCGAAAACAAACGTTCTGAACGTCTTAAAAATCGCAGTCTGCGATGCGCTGTACTGTGTGCATAGCATCAATGTTGTACACTCATACATTCAAAGCATCGATATTTACGTATACATAGCGTGAATGTATGTTCGCCATTCAAAACATTTTCGGAACGTTCCACTTGCTCTGTTTTGTTCAATATACAAATGAAACCAATTCGAGATATCATTCCGAAATCGGTTTGTATGAAAAATGTCAAACCGGTTCGCATCGCTGATTTAAGCTATTCAAGATCAAGATTAACAAAACATCTAGAAGGCCATCTTCTTGCACGTGTCATCATTCTGTAAGCTAGGGGATTCGCTCACTCAAAAAAATGGTTTATTATTCCAATAATCTAGATATTATCACATATCTACAAAAAACTAAAATATTCACGTATATTTATCAACTAAACATATGAATATTAACCAATTGAGTGGATGGCGGCTATTGGAATGCTTGAACTGTCATTTTGCCGATATTTGCCGATTTATTCCTATCAAATCAATAAAAATATTCAAAATATCTACTTATGCTGGTCATATTGGCCAACATTGAGAGTGAGCGACTCCCCTAGTGTGTAAGTGTGCGATACACAATTCACTTGGCAACTATACACGTCTATGATCGGTAGCTGGAGTAAAATCGAAAGCATTGAGATAAGCATTGATGGCAATCATTCAATGCTATGTATAATAAAATTAGGTGCGATAGAGTCTATCATTTTTTTAACATTTTCCGTTCGCGTTTGAACGAATTAGTGCGTCTCAAAGTATCTTTCCGAACAGTGTGTTTGAAGATTTTTCAACTGACGAGTCGTTTTGTCATCAAACCACGACTTTTAACTGTTTTGGAAACAAAGTGTTTACCGACGAAACTCAACGATTACTGTCATTTGCATTTTTTCGACCATTGGCAACCGGAAATTAGTTTATTTTTTTAAAAAAATGGGACAATCAAAATTTGCAAAATGTAAGTGAAACATGGATTCATGTTTGTGTGATTTACAAATAATAATGAAATAAATTAAGTTTTATTCACCGATTGAACTGGAATAAAATAAAGTGTTTGTGAAATCAGCGTATTCAATTTTTCATTGAAAATAAGTGAACAATGTTTATGGGTACAAATAGAATGATATCTTTTCATTATTTATTAAATACGAAATCAAAAGTTTGAAAATACCCATGTATTCGATTTCACAATAGATATTCGATAAGAATAAATGATTTAAAAATGACGTAAATGATAATGCTTTGAAGAAAAAACTGAACTATAAGCATTTGAAACAGTTCTTTTTGTAAATCATAATGTATGCTATTCCTTGACGAATTCTAGGTTTAATGATCATCATCGCTTACAATTCATTAACTCAATTAATCAGAATGTACCGCAGTGCGTGGGAATAGATTTCTCACACAAATATTCGCAAAAGGATTCGCACACTGATATAACTTAATTTCTTTCATTTCTTTTTTCACTCATTCGTGGCGAACTCTTATTTTCGACCAGAGATAAAAAAATCAAACACATGATCGTTGTCTATACATATCTATTTCTATTCGTTATCGACACGAAAGATAGCAATACACAAAAATTGATAATATTATGAATGGTTTTGAATTTAGCTATAAAAAGGTGAAGGTCATGCAGATACTCGTACACTCATGTGCAAGAACGATGTATGAGTTTGCTGTGTGAAGTATTTTGTCGTTGTGTTCAACACGCATTAGAATCATACGTATTCATAAGATGTTGTTGAACAGAAAATAAACAGCGTCGTTCGTTGGACAGTTAGTTCAAATCAATCATGCGTTGAACTTTGATAAAATTGCGCATATTTGCGTATGGCCCATATAAAAATTGCTAGTGTTTTGGTGGTGCTTGCGCATGGCTCATACAAAAACCGCGGATGTTTGCTGATGCATGTGTGCACAATTGACTTCGGATATAACATTCTAAATAAAAACAATTTAATTTCTCCTAAAAAACTAATTTTTTATGTACATTGATAAGCATCGAACATTTTTTTTTGTTTTTTTTTTTTGTATCGTGATTTCTGTGCATGCTTAGTTAGTATACCAATCTGCGAATGCAACTGCAAATGTTTCGTACTGTTTCTTCAAAACATATGCATTGAATGTGAACAAAACAACAAATGCTAGAAGAAAATAAGACAAGGTCTAAAGCATTTTCGTTCTTTATTCGCAATAAATGAAATGGAATGATGCACATTTTTTGTTTTGTCTAGATTTCTGCATTCCACAACGCATAATCATGGCGATTATTTGTTTTTTCGGAATTTCAATTGCGTATGTAATGCGTGTTTGTTTATCGGTGGCCATCACCGAAATGGTGGCGAAACCAAATCACACCGAAATTGTGACAGAATCCAATAACAGTATATGTGTGGCTGATCCTATCATGCTGGGATCAAGTACGGTAGGTTCATTTTCTTTTTTTATGATTGATTATCCTTCTTAATTCCACTTATTCATCGAATAGGGTCACAGTGATGGCGGTGAATACCATTGGACGCAAGAGCAGCAAGGATGGATTTTATCCTCATTTTATATTGGGTACGTTCTTACACACTTACCTGGTGGTGTTATTGCTCAAAAATATGGAGGCAAATGGACATTAGGACTGGGAATTTTATCAACGGCAATTTTCACTCTTCTAACACCGTATGCCGTTCAACAAGGTATACTTGCAACTTGGCTTCAGGCTTTTTGAAATTTAAATAAATTTTAAGTTTTTTTTCACTAGGTGGACACGTTGCATTGATTGTGTTGCGTATTTTGATGGGCCTCGGTATAAATATTTATTTATTTTCATTTGAAGTGCTATCTCTTTATATTAAAATGTGTTTTTCTTTTCACTTTTTAGGCGAAGGCACAACATTCCCAGCTTTAAGTGTTTTGCTTGCATCATGGGTGCCTGAAAAAGAAAGAAGCAAACTGGGATCATTCGTTTTCGGAGGCGGTCAGGTATGCAACAATTAGCGACAATTTTAAGGTGTAAATTTGTTCAAATAAATGAAAAGAAAAGATTTTTTAATTCTATAATTTGCAGATTGGAACAGTAGCCGGAAATCTGCTGTCAGGTATGATCTTATCATCATATTCATGGCCATGGGTGTTCTACGTTTTTGGTGTCATTTCGATCATTTGGTTCTTGATTTTTGTAGGTTTCTCTTTAATTCTTTCTTATCATTGCAATTAGCTGATAAATTTCAATTGGTTTACCATCTTAGGTGTGTATTTGCTATAGCAATCCAGATTGCCATCCATTCATAACAAAGGAAGAACGTGATTATCTTGAATCTGAGCTCGGACAATTGAAACGTCATAAACATTTGCCAGCGACACCATGGACTTCGATTCTAACATCTGTTCCGATGATTGCACTCGTATGCGCACAGGTGTAATGATGAATTTCAAGAGAGAGAGAAAGAGAGAGAATGAATCATATTAATTAAACCAAAAATATCATTCAAAATAGATTGGTCACGATTGGGGATTTTATATCATGGTATCTGATTTGCCAAAATATATGAGCGAAGTGCTACAATTTTCAATCAAAGACAATGGAACCTATTCATCTTTGCCATATTTGGTGATGTGGATTGTTTCAGTGTCGACTGGATGGCTCAGTGATTTCATGATTGGTCGTAAATTCCTTACGATTACCGGAGCACGCAAATGGTTCACTGCCGTTGGTTGGTCCAAAAATATTAATTTTTTTCAACAAATTTTAATGAATCAAATGAAATGAAGCTATTTGGATTTTGTTTTTCTTTTACAGCTGCCATTTTCCCTGCTATATTCATTGTGTTGGCTTCATATGCTGGATGTGATAAAATGTTGGTTGTCGTTATGTTCACATTGGCTATGGGCTTCATGGGCACATTTTATCCGGGCATGAAAGTGAACCCATTAGACTTGAGCCCAAATTATGCAGGTTCAATTATGGTAACATGAATTTTTTTCAACCTAATTACAATGTTTTGATTGATCATCTATCGTCTCTATGTAGGCTGTAACAAATGGTATCGGAGCATTGACCGGTGTGGCTGCACCAGTTTTTGTTGGTGTAATGACACCAAACGTGAGTTTTTTTTTTTTCAATTAATAATTTAGTTCATTGAACATCCAAATGAGGAGATTTTTTTTTATTTACAGTCATCTTTAACCGAATGGCGGATCGTTTTTTGGATAACATTTGTTATATTTGGCGTTACAACGATTATATATTCCATTTGGGCTTCAGCAGAAGTCCAACCATGGAACACACCGAAAGAAATAAAATCACCTGGACACGATGATGTCCACGAAAAAGATAAGTTAATGATCGAATTAGAATCAATAAAAATAGAAGCAATGAATTTTAACGAATAAAAATTATTTGTTTTAAATGAAGAAAAATGTGCATTTACCACTTTAGTAAAACTGTACACACGACATGTTCTTTTTAGCTTAAATAAAATGATACAAAATAATTTTTATTTTTGGAAAAAAAGAAAAAAAGGAGACTTTCATTTATTCATCAAAAAAATGTGTGATCATTCAAATATTCTCTACTCATAACAATTTAAAGTAATAATTGGTGAAAGTTTGAATAAAATAATATAACGAAATATTTTATTAAACGTGTCTGAGATCTTAATGTCAAACACACAATTCAAAATAGTTCCCTAATGTCATCTAAAACGTTTATTGGCTGCACGTCCACAAATTTACCATTTTTATCGATCAAATACTTTTCAAAGTTCCACTCAACATCGGTTGTACTTGGAACGCTGTACTATCGCTTCAAATATTTATACAATGGAATAGCCGAGTCTCCATTTACATTGACCCAAGTATACGAAAAGAAATGTATGTCTTAATAGCGCTTCAACACATTGAACTAATGACCTGAAAGGATCTTAAATTTTAAAACGCCAAAATTAAAATAAATTGAAACTTTTGCTAAGATTTGGCCCGTATCTGCATTATTTGCTTTTAAATGGCAAAGCATTTCATCACCATCCAGTTCAGGCATTTGATGAGCAAACTGATTGCATGGGAATACCAAGATCCGTAGCTCTACATTAGAATAAATAATATATGCAATATCTTATCCAGAACATCAAACTCTAAAATGCTTTTGTATGGCGAATTCACAAATGTCGAATACCGGACACCAGTGTGTTTTCACTTTTCCACTTTTCTATTACAATTACATTCGGAAACAATAACACACTTTGACCACTTCTTTATCTTTAAATTTAACGCCATAGTGGATGTTGTGTGAACATTGAGAATATGCAACGCGATCGCCATGTACTTTGCGAAATATACTGATTTTTCATAAAATCGAACCAGATTTTTGAAAATTTAAATTTACACAATATGAAACATCAATTTCATTCAACATATATCATTGTTCCAAACGCTGAAGGTATGTGGCGCTACGTCTGCATTTTAACGCGCTATGACTTATGCAGTGAAACCTGTAGCAAGTTGAAAAGATCCCATTTTAAAGTGAATTTCTAAAGCAATGTTTGCAACGATTTAGTTGTCACTTCACATCGTCAACCACAAAACATGAGATATACATGATAGCAGAACGAAAATGCATCCACATTCTCCAGGTTATTTATTTTAAAAGTGGTGTGTGTGTCAATTTGTGAAATTGTGTTTTACACTCTGTGGAAATCCGGTTGGATTTTTCGATGTGTTACGTTTTCATCAAAGTAGATCTTTTGTTCATTCAGTTCCACATCAACTTTAAATGCGACCATTTCCACACCTGATTCCAAATAAAAGCAAACACACTGAATAACAACAATTCCATTTGATTTTCGATTGCATTTTTGTTCTACCAAATGGTTTGGGTTTGAACAAATTAATTTTCTCGTGAATATATGGTCGTCAAATTGCAACGCAATATCGTTTCACATTTCTCTGAATATATTCCGACTTGGACACGAAAATAAATTTTGCTGTAGTTTGCGACCTACCCTTCTGTCCTTCAACATTTTTTTCTATTTGTTAATTTTTTTAATCAGATTTTGGAAAATTTCATTGAAATGATTTATTTTTGTTTTTCAGAAGCATCTTCGAAAGAAATGACTGTTTTGCAGTATTTTTCTTTTTCAACTCGAATGTGCTTCAAATTTACAATTGTTTGAAGAAAAAACACTTCTTTCAGTTTAATTATTTTAAGGAGCGTAAATTAAAATCGTCGTACAGTTTAAAAACGTAGCAAAAACACAATGCACTGGGTTTGTTGAGGTTTTTGTATACATGAATTGTTCCTTTTCGTCTTCGTTTTCGTTGAATGCATGTTTGGATATATTTATTGCTTGAAAATAAGGAAAACTGAGAACGTTATCGTAGTTAAAACACAATTTATTGCACAAACAATCCATTATTTACTTTTGTTGCCGTTTTTCATTCCGATACTTTTGTGACTTCATTTTAAAAGGATTACACCAAGTGAATGGATTTTCATTTGTTTTAACTAACAACGACCCAAATCATAGTCAATTGTTAATTGTTTTATTTTATATTTTTATTATCATAGCTGCTTCATCAAGAGAAATTCTTTAATGAGCACTGTTTGTGTGCGCGTTTGTTTTCCATTTTCCTTCGCTCACCAACTAATATTCAGAAAAATCGTATAATAATTCATCCATGATGCTACCAATTTAGATAGCAGAAATGACGTTTATCTTCTCTGTTCGAGCGCTGCAGCAAAAAAGTAGTCGCTTTTGATTCTAGAAGGAGAGCCGATGTTTTTCGGCAAAGAAACCTAATCTCGAATCGGTTTATTACAATACAATATCAGATGTGAGTCTATTTGTGGCTGTTTGATAATTTCGATAAAACAAATTCGCGCGGATAAATACAAAAAATGGCACATAAAACTGACAAAGCAGATCGTTAAAGTGACAAAACCGCCAATAAAAACGACAACATGTGGGTAATAAAATTCGACGTAAAAAAATCGAACATTTCAACCGTGCACATCAGACATCAATAATATCGACTCGACGAGCCCACCCTGAATTTATCAATTTTTTTGTTTACACAAATACACATTCACACCAATCGCACATTATAGGGCTCTCAATTCTGAGAAAGGTTTCCTTATTACTAAGTCTAGACCATATGAAATTCCCCAATCCGATTGCTAAAAGCATAACTTTTTTTTTTTGCACTTAAACAAAAACCAATATATGGTTAATATATAGCGCGCGCAAGTGTTTCGAATGGTTTACGTTAATGCTTGTAAAAACTAAATTATATTTTTATATGGAGTATTAGAAATGGAATGTAAGAGGTAATCAAAAATTCAAGTAGAGAACATTTTGTATGAGATTGGAGAGATTTTTGTGCGAATTTCGTTAGATCGCGCCATCTCGAATTATTTCAATGAACTCAATTGGATCCTATTGCATTGAAGCGAAGAGCAAGAAAAAACAACATCACCACCCAAAATTCCCGTCAACACCTATGATGACACGGCTACATAGAGTCAACAGGTCAGTCCTTTTTTTGTCACCGAATTACATATAATAACACCTATATCTATCCATGCCAGTAGATGGTGTTATGGACAACTCATTTGTTTTGATCCTTGGGCTCACTTGGAAAAATTAAATCGATTTATATTTGGTGTATGTGCTATGTACTCGTAAAGATGTTGAAAATGGCATGAGGCGCGACGTAGCATTGTTCGCAAAACATCATTATCTTTCACCATCGAACAATATGAATGGTATCACAAACATTAATGCTTTGAAATGCTTTTTGTGGTATGCAAAATGATTGTGTACAAACGATAAACAAATAATTATCCATCGAAATTGTAAGATATAAGCATAACAAAGCAGCCAAAGTGAATACGAGTGCGTTAAGCTGTAAAATCTAATTTCCAATTCAAACCAAAAACGATACACTAATAAAACGGAAAACGGATTCTATTTTCGGTGTTTTCAGTTTGTGCGTCATGTTGAAAATTCATGGATGTTCGTGCATTTAATGTAGAGGAAAATGAAATGAGCATTCGATATTGTTTTGCATTCGACACTACAATGGCATTCGTCGGTACTCGTCCATATGCATACGATGAAAATGGCATTATTTTTCAACACATGAGATAATAAACTATGTGAGATTTTATTAGCGTTTCAGTTACTTGTATTGTATAATCTAATTCTGAACATAATAAGCCAGTAGTGGTAACCAAAAAACATAGTATTATTTCATTGTTGTTCAATGATGTGCGCATCATCCGAATGAGTTGATCAAACAAATGGAATCACTTCGTTAAAGTGTCTTTCTCTTTTACCCTTCTTTCTTTAAAAAAGAGAAACATTGATCATCATCAGTCTAACTGATTGGGTCGTTTGCGTTTCAAACGAATTCGTTCGGCTGTTGCTGTCGCGAAGGAGCGAAGCAAAGATAAAAACAAACCATTTACTAGTATGCATAGACAATTTTGATCCCATTTTTATTGTTATTTATTGTGTCTTTTTCCAGTTTTCGTCGGCATAGTTATTGGTCGTGTAACATGCGTGGCGCTCATCAACGGCGGATGGTTTTCTCTTCTCTTCTTCATTTAAATGCGTTAAACATACAAACAAAAGTACACACATACAAATAACACAAACATCACGTTTCTCTCAGTCTCCCTGTACAATATTTTATCAATAAACTGTGCATTCAGTTACAACGCTCAGACACATTCAAATCGGTTATGAGCTCTTTCCGTGCATTTCAATCATCAAGTTATAAAAAATCATTTTTTCTATTATTATTGAGCTGAGATGATGTGAAAATAGACACAAACATAGCCTCCAGTTATTGTCGCTCTGCCAGCAATTCATATCAACCATATACATATATTTTTTGTTTGCTTAATGTGAAACGTAGTTGATTTCATTAAGCGTAGGAGGATGGGGATTTATAGATTATTCTTGTTCGGTAATTTTAGAGAGAACCAGAAAAGATGGAAAGTTTGGCTTTTTGGGAGCACAGATTTTGATCAAATTTTGTCAAATTATACCGTTGGGCGTTCTTTTTCGTTATTGGCAGTAAGCAAGCAAACACTGCTTAGAAAAACACTTGCCGTCGAACACTGTGCGTAAGAATAAGAACATGCAAGCAGCGCCGCACTCGAATGCATTTGATTTAAATTATAAATTGAAGCGGTGGGAGTTCGAACTAACCAAATTACACTAACAAAATCTACATACACGCTCAGTGTTCGCTTGCCGTTTTGTCAAAATAAAAAAAAGTAAGCGTTGGGTGCTGAATAATTCAATACTTTTTAAAAATCAAAATATATTATTCAAAATTCCATATTAATTTGGATTTTTTCTTCTTGTAGTACGGTCCCACATTTCACATTAAGCTCTACGGTCAAAGACTGGCAGTGTATTTTATCGTTATTATTATTATTCTTATTAACGTGGCATTAGCAATGTAATACTCTCTCGTACATCGTTTATTTTTTTGTCACTTTTATTTCGTATTTGTGATCGTGGCGTGGTGGTAATCCTTTTGTGCGCTTGCATACAATAACTGTAATAATTTTTTTCTATCATTTTATACTTTACAACCTCAAGATTTCTTTACTTTAAGCCAGCCTTGGCAATGTGCTCGATCTCAACACAACCGATTCGATTGAAATACAAACAATTCATTTGAGATGCTCACATTTCTTTTTATCTCTCTGATAAATCTGCGCGACAAATTGAGTCTATTTCTGTCACTGACGAATCGGTAATCATCGAAGAGAATTATGGCATGTTCCATATTAGATACGGTTTATTTTCTACTCGAATTACACTCAAACATTACATACATGCAATCTGATATTTCTTTCACCAATTATAAATATTCGCCACAGCAATTTATGTAAAGTTTTATAAAATTATTTTCAATTTCATATTCACAATTTTAGACAGCACTAAATTAATAAGATGATTGGCTAATGTGCTAAAATTAACTTTATTAACTAATCGGAAAAGCTGCGTTAATTTTAAAGATGCATCAAAGTGATTTTCAATAGTTTGTTTGGAAATTTTCAATCAATTTTCGTTCGATTAAACCATGGTTTATGATAAAACTGCATAAAATGCAACCAAGTAATTGTCGAATAAACTTTTCGTAAGAGTCGAAGTTTTTTCCCGCCCCCAAAAGATTACCGTTCAAAATCCAGTAACCAAAATGAATTTCCACAAATTTATGATCCGGATAAATAAATTGTTGGCAATGTATTGATTTTCTCCGTTTATATCTCTCTCCATCATATCTTTATGGTATGACAATCCGTTTGGATGTTGCCGGGGATGTTGACTATTACGTGTGAGATAGATATTCATTACACTGAAGAGATTAAGAGTATCCTCATATTCGTTTCGTGTGAAATGACATAATTTTGTTATTAAAATATAAAAAAAAAACGAAATTAAAAGACATAACCATTAAAATTATATCAAAGGAATATCTGTAACATCCTAGGTAACATCTAATCGGATGACTTTGACTATTTTTTTATTTAATTTCAATATCTCTGGAATATATTCGTAACAATGGCTGCTTATAATTAAAATGTAAATTGAATTATGGTTTAGTAAAATTTCTTGTTTGAAAACTCGATTACATTGAAAAATGGGTCTTGTGCATTGCAATAATTATTATAGTGCATTTTACAATGAGATTGATTTTATTCCCAATTATTGGGTGTAGGCATTAATTTCCGGAATCTGACATCAGATGTCACCACTTGCTCTTGCGTTGTAAAAGATCAATGACATGTATGTCGTTTGAAAGACCTATTCAAATGCTGTCAAAATCAGTCAAGAGTGTTTCATTTGTTTGTGCGCATCATATTTTTTTTCAACGATGGAAAATTTTGAAAGTTGGAGAAAGAAACAGCATTTGCGAGAAGTTTTGTTAAGCTATTTCTTTGCAAAGAAAACTGCAGCTGAAAGTCGTGGTTTACTTGTGAAATTGTATGGCAAACATGCTTTTTCAAAAACACAATGTTACGTGTGGTTTCAACGATTTGAAAGTGGTGATTTTGATGTTCAAGACAAAGATCGCCCAGGTCAACCAAAAAAGTTAGAAGATGAAGATTTGCAAGCATTATTGGATGAAAACTCGGCCCGAACCCAAAAAGAACTCGCAATGGAGTTAAATGTCGACCAAAAAACCATTTCAAGACGTTTGCATGCAATGGGAAAGATTCGAAAGTTGGGAAAATGGGTACCACATCAACTGACTGAAAATCAGCTCCAAGCACGAATCACAGCATGCAAAAAACATCTTAAAGAACACAAAAAACATAGTTTTTGAGTCGAATTGTCACGGGCGATGAAAAGTGGGTCTATTACGACAACCCCAAACGTAAAGCAGCGTATGTTGATCCAGGCCAACCAGGACCTTCGGAGCCAAAACGAGATATTCATTGCCAGAAGGTTATGTTGTACATATGGTGGGATCAGAAAGGTATCGTGTATTATGAGCTGCTAAAACAAGGTGAAACGGTTACAGCTGAACGCTATCGACAACAATTGAACAAATTGGCGCATGCATTGAACGAAAAACGGCCGTTGGTAGCGAGAAAACACCATCGAGTTTTGTTTCACGACGACAATGCTAAGCCACATCGAGCACACATCGTCAAACAAAAGATAGAGGCGTTCGGTTGGGATCGGCTTGATCACCCCCCGTACTCTCCAGACCTTGCTCCTTCTGATTACCACTTGTTCCGATCGATGCAAATGGGCTTGTCCGAGATATCGTTTCGAAATGCTGAAGGAGTGCGAAAATGGATCGATGACTGGATAGCTTCAAAAGATGAGGAATTCTTCCGACGCGGAATCGACAAGCTACCAAGAAGATAGGCGGAAGTCATAGCTAACGATGGGCAATACATTGGTTAATGTACTCATTCTAATTATTATTAAATGAATGTTTCTTTGAACCAAAAAAATTCCGGAAATTAATGCCTACACCCAATATTATTAGTGATCATTAAAGTGAAAAAATAACTCTCCACTAACATAGAATTCATATACGAATGGCCTGTGAGTTGTCTACCAAAAATATTAGATTCACTGTATAACCCGTTTTATAAATAAAGAAAGAAATAAAGAAAGAAATCATCAGGCGAGCTATAAAACTGAAATCTGTACAAAAATTATGTCATATGTTTACTACAATTAGAAAATTTAGTTGATGTTTAAAATATGAAACAAATTTGAAAAGAGAAAAATAGAAAAATAATCATGGTTACATTGATGACAATACTAAGTAATGGTATTTAAATTGAAATAGATTTAAATTCAAATAAAAATATAGATCCGATGAAAGTAGGCGCCCGATTCACATATTGAATATGTCCTCTGTTGTAATTGGTGATGTTAATTTGTACAGAGATTCTCTGTCAGAGAAGTTTGTACTTGCGTATTTTGGATGAACAATAATCATTAAAGTGCTGATTTTTGTGATTTTGAACCCAACAAAAAAATCCAATAATTTAATTGCAACATTTGATGCAAAAAAATTGCTGCTTTGGAGTACCTGAAGTTGGAATCTGGGTTGGAATGGCATTTCTTAGCCATTTTCAGTGTATTTTGGACCAAAATCACACTTTGGGCTCGCTATCAAACTGAGGTCATATGCGCCGATTTTCTTTTTATTCGAGACCCAACAAGTAAAAGCCGATAATTTAATTGCATTTGATATAGAAAAGTAATGGTTTGTAGTGCTTTTTAAGTTGGAATAGTCTTCTTGGACGTGAACTTATAAGGATTAACTTACAAAATAAATTGTGAATGAAGCACTTTACTTTGAAATCCAATTCGGTAATCCATTGTTTCTCCAATGTGAAACCACACCAATCGTTGACTGAAATCTTCGTGCACACACTGCGTGGTCACACACTGGGTGTATCATAGTATTAACGTTTCGATGACCAGTGCCACTGTCTTATCTTATAAAACGTATTATTGTCAACACATTCCAAACGAATATATATATTGTAGCAACGAAGCGTGGTCAACGAAATGAAATAAAAATTCACTCTCGCGCGCCCTTTCGATCTTGTGCACCATCAAACCATTTATCCATGCATTTTAGTGGATGGATTTTTGGACCAATTTCCGTTACGTTACTTTCGTTTCTAAAAAAAATCGATAAAAATGGGAAAATACGTTCTGAATGAAACTGAGCATGAGAGAATACGAAAATACGGTAACTGAAAACCAAGATTTTCGCATAACATTGAATATAATTCAATAGAGAAATTAAACTCATCGAATTAAATCGATTTTAATCTCAGCAGAAATTATTTCTCGTTCAAGTGATAGCAAATGAATCAAACAAGATAGAATGTTCAATTGATACTTTGCAAATTAAAAACTATATTCGAATTAAATGATTCTCAAATTGCAATAATAATTGTTTTAAATACCAATTGGATTGATTCGTTTATTTTCCTGTAATAAATAGAAAGTCGATTTGTTTTGAAAATGTTCGAAACTATATTTCGAGCTATTGTCCATGGAAAAAGGAACAAAAAAAGAATTTTCAGTTTTCAATTGAAAACTTTGAATTAAAATACTGCAATACACATTAAAATATATGTTTAACTGAAACTCAGAGCTGAAGCTATTTTGAAATTGTTTCTAAAATGCTCTGCATTGATTTCAAATGCGTTTAATTATTCCTGGCAATTAGTGATTTTAAATTGTGGTGATTATTTCTTCTCAACAATTCTTGTTGCTCTTTAATTTAATTGAAACTTTCAAAAATCGTATTTTCCATAAAATGTGCTTAGTAGCCGACTAATTGGTTAAATTGTGGGAAAAGTTAAAGAATAACAGTGATCAAACAAAGTCGATTTTGTAATTACTGCATGCAAAATGAACTTAAATGCCATGTATTTAAATATCGCAAATTTGTTTTTAATTGAAGTTCAAAAATGTGATAACTTTTATATTACAGTTCAATTACGACTTCGAAATTCATAAATCAAAAATCACGTTTCGAAAATGAATCGTTTTCACGTATTCAACACTGAATTCACGTTCGACGTCCAAAATAAATTGAACCAAATTGACGATATGCTCTTGTTGCTCTCTTCACATTTCGGAAATCTGTTGTCCAATTTGTTTCTAATTACTGAGTCTTTTGTGACCATTTCAATGGCAGCCAAGATATTCTCCATCCAAATGTGTATGATTAAATTAAGCGCTAATTTATGTTGTTGTTTAATATTCACAAAACATCATCTAAATGTTTGCTTAATTGGTGAAAATGTTTTAAGCTGTGGCGCGTTTGCTCATATATATATATATACACACACAAACACCGAGAGAGTGGACACATCTAAGAAGTTATAATTCAATTTGAAATCTTGCAATTAACAACGGTTCCAAGCAATCAAAGCGGTTCGGGTAAACAACTGATATCCGATTAATTTAAACCAATGGCAATATACCAGCAACTGGTGAGCATCATCATTTTAATAAGCAGTCGTATTTGGTTAAATGATGCGCGCGATTATGCAAAATAAGCAAGTAGTGGTAATCAAAATAATCTTCAATTTGAAAAGTTTTGTGTATGAAAAAGTTTTTCTTATATTCAATATATATTTAGATTCTTATTTCATATTTAAGAACAAACACTTTTAGATAGATTTCTTGGTACAGTTTGACAGCTGTCGAGTGGAATTCGGGGCGCTTATTTGAATTTTGAATATATATTTTTTTTAACGTAATATGTATACGTGCGCGCTTGTGGTTGTAACACCAAAATCTAGACCAAAATGACATTTCATCAAAATTCATAAGGCAAACGACGTCACAGTGTCTCGATCGATGTCAACAGCACAGACAGTTTTCTGGTGAAATTTTTTAATTAAATTTGGATTTTTACAAGAAGATAACGGATCGGTCTGAGTCTCCTGTTCTTCGTGTCGGTTTCATGATATAAAATATGATTGCAAGTTATTTTCTTGGCTGGATGTTGCATGCGCGCCTTCTGCGTATGTGTACGTATTCCATTCATTTGGCTGATAAAGAGAGTCAACACTATGGTGACAAATACAAACCATTCCAATATTCAAACTTCAATTTCACCTTTAGTATACATTGCATTCGGTGTGATTGTTCATAAAAGTATTTTCTTGACAACATTCACCGGCAAAATGGTTCAAAGTTGATATTGCTGCAAGTTCGTGCACGAGATAAATAACAAATCTAAATGAGCAAACATGGATAATATAAGACGTGCAGAAGACACAATGCTCACACTTATACAGAGAAGAAGAAGAAGAAGAAGAAGAAAAAAAACCAGCAACAATTCGATAAAACAAAACGTAGTGCAGTGCAGTCATTTAATGGACAACTTTATGTATTATACTGTAGTTCTTTCTTTTGAAATGATGATACAAAACAAAACGATGATAACAAATAACATTTCAAAACATTGCAAATGTTTTCAAAGTGTTGTATTCAAGAGGATAAAATCAGACAAATAAAAAAAAATCGGTATCTTCACAACTTAATCGAATGACTCTTAGGGTGAGTCAACAGCAATACGAGCCAGAGAGTCGAGAGTGATGCATGAAATCAATTGCAAACATAACACAATATATATGAGCAATACATTTTAAAACCGACTGAGCGAAAATGAAATGATGGTCAGTCGGTGGCTTGGATGAAAGTTCTACTAGTAAAATTGCATAAAAGAGTAGAATGTGAGAGAAGCATTGAATCTGTTTATTTGTCTTTTTAAAGGGACATAGAAAATGAAGAAAAAGAATGCGATAAAAAGTAAGATGGAAATAATGAATGACATAAAGAAGAAAAAGGATCGAAATATATCTATCGCACACATAAAATTGGTGGCAGTAGTATATGTGTATGTGATGACGATGGAGCTTCAAAATTTCGGACATACTTCAAATTATAGCCAAATAAATCGCAACAATCTCATTTGCTTTAAAAACTGTCACAATCAAATGTGTCACCTGGGACATAAAACTATATTGTTTTTCCTTCGTTGTCAGTGGAATGAAACGAAAACGTGTCCGAGACCATAGATGACTATTTGATTTGGATTCATTCTTCTTATTTGAATGATGTTCGATCGATGCAAGATTGCTTCTTGTGGTCTCACTATTAGGTGTCAGTGATATGTTTCTTCTCGATTCATCGTAAGGCAGACATTTTCCGTTTTGAGCGTACCGTTCGAACGATTATTTTGTATTTGATCGATGCACATTTATACCAATGTAATACGTTTTCATCTAAATTTTATGTGTCATTTTGAAATGCATCAGGTGTAACAAGTGGAGAATCTTTAATCGAAGCAAAAAAAATACGCTTAAAATTGGCAAAAAATGAAACGGTCACGTTTTTCACTCTTTTTTTTTCTCTTTCGATATTATCTTGCTCGCCCATTCTTTCATTTTTTTCTTTCTTCTTCATCATCTCCCGTTCTCTGTCCCTCTCAAAATTTGTGTGTGCATGCGATGAATAAATGCGATTGTCGTCGTATTCGTGAAACAGATAAGACGGGTTGAACATCATTGAAGCAAAAAGCAATATGGAGACGATTTTGCTTTTAAAAATTGCATCGTTTTGTGGTAGATCTGCACATAAAACAGCAATTTTGCTACTTTTTAATGCAGTGTTTACATGCAGCCAACTCGATCTCTGTCTACTACTATCTTGCTCCAATTTTTTTTCTTGTTGTTGTTGTTATTGTTGTTATCTCTATCCGCAAATGGCGATGTATTGCTGCGCAACGATATTTATTTATGGATCGTGTTCCATCTCGGGCAATAATTGAAATAAAATTGAATTTAGAGGATTTGTATCACATAGAAGAGAGAGAAAGAAAGAGAAAGAAAAAAAGGGAAATAACCAAACCGGCTTACTACAAAGCATACAAACACACTCCATATGTGCTGGTCAGCAAATAACCTCATCCGTCCGATTACGGATGAAAAGAAAATTAATAAAGCACCAAAAAGAAAAATGAAATACGGAGAATGTCAGTTATAATAATACTGACATTGTGCACATTGTGTGTGTATATACTGTATAGTCAGAGGACCGAATAACGAATCGACCGAGGCGCACAAGGCTCATTCGCACACAACCACAATCTCACGAATTTATGACTAGATTTCTGTTCACATTTTCTGATCCGCCACACATTGTTCGATGAATACAAGAGATATGGTTCAACATTGTGCCCGATTTCTACCATATACCTATCTATATATATAGATATATACGGTTCTATATCGATTCAGTGTGATTATCCTTCCGATCTTTTATTTAGCAGCAGCACACACAGAATTCACTTTCATCGTGATTAAGCGATTTTACGACAATTTTGTATCTTGATTTTAACTCCGCAATGTGTGATTCCCATATATTGAAATGATAACAAAATATCACATAAAATCCCTAAAAAAGACATCACGCTTCATTATTTAATTTTCAAATCGATTAGTTTTTTTTTATTTCTCACTCATCGAATGGTCACGATAACAGCAACCAATATCCGAAAATCGACAAATATTGACAACTTTTGCTGGTTTTGAGAAAATGTGGCCATATTCGATTCAATTTCAATTGTTCTCTTGAGGCAACGGCAAAATTTCTTCGAAACGCTAAAGGGTCAAAACAACATTTTTCGAACATAAACACAGTCTGGATAAAAATAAACACAGTCTTCAACACTTATTCATTTCTCTCTTTTTTCGCAATTTTAATAATTTCACAATCCTGTAAACAATTTCATTTCGACATATTTTTTCAATTTATAAAACGAAAATGCAAACGATGCAATACAAATGTGTGGTGAAATGTGCAAAAGAAAGAGAAAATCATCATTTAATATAATTTATTGCCACATTAGTTCAATTTAATCGGTTAAATGTGTTTTGCAATGTGAGGATAATTTACTTTGATACATTTCGTAAAATCGTGCAGCGGAAATTTTCAAGTTGATTTCCTTACTTTTATTTACTCTTTCATTTCATTCACTGTCTGGTGCATGAAAACTTAATTGATATGGAAATACGAATATTTCATTTCAATTTCTATTCAATTATTTAAAAAGTAATTGAGCCACCCGTTGGCAATTTCGTTCTTTTGTTTTCACATATTTTTTTATTGAAATCAAAGGCATTATCTTTGATCGCGGGCACAATTATGAATACACCAATCCACAATCTTACTTTAAAAATTTATAATGAATGGCTCCCGCATGAATATCAATAAAGAAATAACATTAAACTTAATACCTGAATGTAAATTTTTTTTTATTATGATTTTCTAAGTGGATATGTTCGTGGGTGTTTGGCCTGAACAACTTATGAATTTTCTGTTAGTTTCATTTCTTTCTATCGTTTGGGCCATTTGGCGTTTAAAAAATGTATAAGGGAAAGCAATTTGAGTGTTCGATCATTGTGGTCAAGTATTTGATAGTCATTTTCATGCTATTAGAAGACTTAGTATACTTGAGCGCTTCACACATGAAACCGATTCCAATTGAATATGTGGTTTTTTTTGTGTTCAAAAATAAGCCAAATGATTGGCATATGACAATCTATCACACATTTTTGTTGTTGTAATTTTCGCGTGCTCACTTGAGGGCCAATTCCAGCAGTCAGAATTTAATGGATCCAATTATTTTCTTTTCACTCTTAATAGCCACATGAAAATATGAAAATGCCCATTGGGGATCACACACGTGTTTATTGAATTCTTAGTTCAAAAGAAAAAAAAAACTTTGTAAGTTATGTAATGCGTACCATACACCATTGAGTAAGAGATGAAAAAAAATGTTAAATATTTTGCAAAATTAATAAAACCCAATTAATTGAATTTGAAGTTTGCAGCAAAAACATCAACGGCCGATTAAATGGGCATTAAACATGTGAAGTTAAACAACATATGTATATAAAATCGTAATGATTCGCAATCCCATGATTATAGAGTTTTTTTTTTATTGCGTCGTTTACCAACCGATACACACAGACACACACACACATCGACCAGCACATACACTAGCAGTGTTGATCCAGCACCTAACACGATTTTAATTAATGTTATAATGTAACATGCACTCGGTGGATCAGGTTATAAGATCCACTTTGAAAAAGAGAAAGATAGTTGACACGTGAAACTCTCAGGTCAAGAATAAAATGGTAATTTTTTAAACTTAAAAATACCAATTATATGATGTAGGTGTGGAGTTTGGGAATGGCCACAAGGTTCACATGCTAACGAACTTTTGCTAATTGGGAACTTCAGTGAATTTTGAGTGTACCGTTTTTTTCTTGTACAGTATTGAAGGCGTTTTTATTACGATTACATTTTTTTCATCTTTCGTTCTCAGTGTTGAAATGGTTGATGTTTTTGCCGTTTCTTTTGCTTAAATTATGTAGCGAGAATCAATCGAAGCTCACTGTGTCAAATCCCCTGTTAAATCTTAAAATCCAATTTTATTAATTCGTCATCGTATTTAGCACTGACGTGACTCATCTCAAAATGGTTCACATCTAATTTTAGTCTTGCTGCAGCTTTAAAAGCTTTTAATCTTAAGTTTAATTAGAAACAAAATTCTCTCGACATATTCCCAAGTTAATTTCGTATTTTGTTTCAGAGTTTCCAAATTGGTGCTCAATCAATACCTATGCCAGTTGTGTATTTTTTTACAAGCTTATGTAGATTTTCCAGCAATAGCCAATCGATAATAAAACTTGATATTTCAATTTAATAAAAAAAAATCTATTTGGAAAAAAGTGTACACTTTTATATTGAATGAAGTTACAACATAATTATTTCCCCGGGCGTTTTATAAAACTTGATAATTGGATATTAAAACGAGAAGAAAAAAAAGACGAAACAAATTATTGGGTTGTCAATTCACGATTTATCTATGATATTCTTCGTTTCTTATTGAATGAAGAAAATGAAATGTCCCTCTCTCCTTCCCACTCAAAAATATTAATTATACCACATTGATTGTTAGATATGTTTGCATCCATTAAATCGATTAACATTATGCGGCATCGATAAAATTTTACAATCAAACACTATAAAAAAGCGATGTGTTAATCATCGTCATCATGCCATAGTCGTCAAAAGATTGTAAAAACATCCACAAGAGACCGGAAGTGATTCGTTTTGGTTCAGACTTTGTCTTATTATAATTAATCGATATCTTGAGATAGCGTGCGCGGTGACGAAACTGAAAGGGGGCATTTGACCGGAACGGGCAAAATCATTGGAGATGCCGTATATTTTAAATAATTATGCTATCCAGGGCCAGCAATGTTCGGGTGTTCATGTGGAATTTTGAAGGCAGTATAAACACTTCGCCTCTCTCCTTTTTAATTCAACGATATTTTCGACTCCTTTTTGTCGAAGAAAAGAACTTTACTGTTGTGAGTAGAAGCTGTGCCGAGTATGGGTTGGAAATAATAGGTAAACATTTCCGCTTGCTCATTTATTTCACCGCTTCGAAATATTAAAGGTCTTCGACATTCATTTTCCAACATTGAGATCAATGGCGGCAATTTTGAGTTTTGCCCATGGCGGCAAAAGGGCCAGGTTTTGCACCGAGCGTATTGTGTGTTTGGATTGTTATTAGCAAATATTTGAGAGCTGAAACAGTTTGCGACTTGGATTGTACGTGTTAAAGAAAATTGATGTGCAACCGATTTCATTATCGTCACAAAACCATAGAACATGAAACTCAAGTGAGTGAGCGAGGGAGAGAAAGAGAGAGAAAGATAAAGAGAAGGAGAAAAAGAGGGAGAAACAGGAAGAGAAAGTACGGGTAATCACAACTAGAGCATGAAGACAACAACTGAATTAAATAGCTGAATAATAAAACACGGCAAAAACCAACTCAAAATCATTCCAGTACTTTGTCGATAAGTATTTTGATCGAATGTATCAGATGCAAGAATATTCGTCTTTTTTATATGTATAACATTTGATGTATTTGGCGGAACGACAAAATTGAGCGTACGAGCGAAGAACAGCACTAAAATTGAACATCCAAATATTGATAAGAACAAGAAATGAAGAAAAAAAAGAAAGCAGGGAAATCAAAACACCAACAACCGAAATATATAAAGTGTAGTAAAACAAGCAAAAGATGTATATGTACACTTGAAATTTAAGCAGATGTATATGTAGTTACAAACTAAAAGTTATTTTTACCGAAACGAAACGGTTAGGAAATGGTATGTGATAAATCACCCGCTGGTACGTCGTTTGCCGAATCATTTTCAACATTGTAACCATGCATACGTATATATGCGCTGCAATATGGGCTGAGCAAGTGGGAAAGAGTGTGAGAGAAAAATAAAACACACAACGAACAACGATCAAATTAAATAATCATATGAAACTCATCAAACGTTGTGTGCAAGCACAACTAAGTATCTTCCATTTGAGCTCGATTCCGAATGACGAAATAATACAATAAAAATACACGATGCAACGAAAATGCAATTTAAGTCCTGTACATTTTGAGATTGCACTGGAGCGTATCTCTTGAAAAGTGGAAAAGAGATAGACAAAAAAAGCTTTCAATTCTTGACGATCACTTTTTGTACACACGCGATGATTGTAAACAAATTGCAACACCATCGTCGAAAATTTATACCATTTACAATTCGATGTGATATTAGTAGTTGTCGTATTGACAACATATCGAACTCTTGCTGTGTGCCAAGTGAGTTGAACTTCAAATTCAAATTGTCAAAAGGTAATGGCATGAAATTTCAACGATAAAAAAACCACACACACACACACAAGACTTAAGATTCGATTTTGTAACTCTCTGTTCAATTAATGTTTATTTGTGTGCCACTGACGTTGTGCCGTTTTTGTAACCGCTCTTTCTTCCTCTCGATCTTTCTCTCTCTCTGCTTCGTCAAAATCCGGCCCTTGACGTTTGGCTTAGTAAATGTAGCTGATGTGGCTGTGTTCTGTTGCTGACATTATTATTGTGTAAAATGCATTAAGTCGTTTTGATTCATGTTTCGGTACAATTTGTTGTTGTAGTAAGAATGATGCCTTCAGCTCAACCAGATCTCGGTTTGTATAACTCGAATCGACGACACTGTCACCGACCATAATTGTATGGCACATACATTCATTCTCAGTTCACTGCATACGTTCCTAATTTCACAAACAACGTAACAATAAGATGTTGTCATGGGATGTACTAACAAGATGGCCATTTAAGTTTTGAGAATTTTAAGAGACAGAGTTGTGATGTCACTTTAATTTCACATCAGTTCCCATCTTCTCACTTTCTCCCGCCCCGTGTCCGTTCTCGTTCATCAAATCCATGTTTAAATGGACACGATTCAACGAATAAATAAAATTGTGATAAGACAGTAAAAATCATTCAAGAAAAGAAAAATGAAGAACGTAGCCCGAACAGAGGTATGAGGCGACAAACAATTTCGAAAATTAAACGAAAGCATCGCTACAGGCAATTAGATATGTAAATATTGACCCATAGATCAAATTTAATTCAAATTTCAATGTATTTAACGCGAACAACAATCAGCGTCAAACATTTCTCTTTCTCTCTCTCTGTCGACAGAGGTGAGAGACACAAAACCTCCTTTAGAATATATATATTTATTTGTTATGAAACACAAACAGAAACACAGTAACCGCACAAATATTCAAGTAAAGAGTTAAATTATAATAATGGACTGTACACTGTATACATTAGGGTGTTTCCACATGAAAAATATTAAAAAGTGGCTATTATCATTT
>NW_022197486.1:6317365-6404630 GCF_009176525.2 Contarinia nasturtii
AAATGATAATAGCCACTTTTTAATATTTTTCATGTGGAAACACCCTAGTATACATACATATTTAACACGCTAAGCATATAGATACATTAGTCTTGCGACCCGATCACCATTATTAGTACGCTTAGGAAACGAAATTGTTTGCACATACACACAAACCTACTGCTACACACTTTCTCGCTGTGTCTCTCGTCTATTATCTCACTCTCGTACAATGAGACGGCACACGTTTTTGTCACCAAAACTTACTTACTGGTACTACTGTACATATGGCATAACGACAAATCAAATCAAATGTTCAAATCACTTTGAGGCATGGCGTAAATCATTGCAAACGCACGAAATGTCGAAATGTATTTGAACATGTTATTTCTATACGATATTAGTTAGCGTTAAATTGGTTGACCGTAATTTGTGGGACGTACAATCATTCAATGCGCACATTGATTAAATCAAAATTAATTTGACGAAAAAAAATTCTGTTGCCATATTGCAGGAAAATCCAGAAGAAAATACGAAACAAATTCATCGAAAAATGTTCCGTTTCCGAAACAGTAGTAGAAACAAATTTTTCTGTTGTTTGCAACCTTTTGCAAACACGAGAAATTCCAGATGAAGTCCAGAAGCCAGCCAACAGGTTAAGTCTTTAAATGTTTCCTCCGTTTTTTTCTAATGTTATACGTCTTTAGTTTTTCTTTTCACTTTCACTCTCACGTTTCCGTAATTTCGACGCTTGTATTCCACATGTTGTGTGTATTTCGGTAGCGACTGAACAAAAAACTCAACATCGAATGTAGACATATTGAGTTTTTATCGAAATTAGCGAGAGAAAGAGAGAGAGAGAGAGAGAGAGAGAGAGAGAGAGAAGCAAAAAAAGCTTGATGTATTTTTGTTGCCCGCATAACGGTGGTTTATTGCAAAAAGATCGCTTGCAGCCGCATTTTTCACACATGTGTAGAAATCGTAGCAACAAACCAACATCGAATGGAATTTATGACATGTGTGTGTTGGTTTTTTTTTATTTTCATTTCGTCTATCTCTCATTGCGCCAGAGCAAATTCAAAGCTTATCGGATGAACGAAAATTCAATATTTTCATTCAGTGCCAGTCTATATGAGTGAGAGACAAAGAAAAATAATGAGCATGTTCACACGAACACGAAATTCGATATACCATACCGGTACATAAAACTTTAACACACGAATTGCAGCAAGAACGGTGAGAGAGAGAGAGAGAGAAAAAAAAGCGAGAACAATTTATGTGGGAAGAATTTGCAAGTGATAGATAAAAAGAAAAGCGGAAACCGGTAAGCGGAGCTAAGCCATTGAAACGATTTTGCAAATGGAGCATTATGATGACTTTAAAATTGCCACAAGAATTATCACAGAGTCCATTTTCACACAAACATACACACTCACACTATGTTTGGAACACATGGTAGTGTAAAACGACACATGTATTGCGATTGTGTTTGTGTGTACGAGCTCACATCCATCACTTAATCTAGTTGAAAATCTGGATTTCTTCATCGCAAAAAGTGTATTACGGTTTTTTTTTTATTTTCTCAAGTTGGCAAAGGAATTTTTATATGTAAATTTCTATTTTGCTTTCTTGTTCGTTTACTGAAGGAAGGAAAAGACGACTTATCTTATGGATGCTATGGTTGCTGCTCCGTATGCATTAAAGCTCCAAATATACAAGCACACACTCGAAAAAACACACACATATATATTATATAAATAATGGTCTGCAGAAAGAAGAAGAAAAAAAAAACTAGCGAATATTCTAACATTTAAGATACACCGATTGAATTGTGTAACATAAAATTGACAATAATTGAAGTGAATGTGAGCTATTACAAGCCGTAAAAGAATCAAATTGTATTATATGTGCCCTAATGTAATATGTTTATTGCGATGGCAAAATCGAATGATATTGTTATTTGAAAATGGGGCAAACAATAATGGAAAAATAAAGAGCTAGGCATGAATATGTGACATGCATTGAATGGTTCAGATGGGAGAAAAAGATGAAGAAGGAGAGAGAAAAAATGCCAGCATTGAGTGGAGCCACTTTGTGGAAGCATAAGAATAAGAAAAGACAACAATTGCTGTAGACGTAAATAAATGCTATCAGGAAGAATAGTCATAGTCATGACAGGCACAGATATAAACATCCAGTATAAAACATATCGAGATCGACAACATCGTTACGGTGTGACATACACAGAGACAGAGAGAGAGAGAGAGAGAGAGAGAGAGAGAGAGAGAGCGAGAGAGCGTGGCGTTGTGTGTTGGGAAAATGCGGCACATGTCAAGAGATTGAGAGAGTGAAAGAAAAACGAGCGCATGAAAAACAAAACAAAAATAAAACACAGCAAATGCAACAACGAACGACTGACAACTCAAAAATGGAATGATTATCAAACCGAACAAAGTCGATGCAGCAAAATCACCATGACTTTAATAGAAACGACAGAAATATACACACATATAATATTCCATTGTATGAAGAAACAAATCGAAGACATGTTATGCTACTGATTGAATTGAAAAAAAAAACAAACCAGAATTGAGTATTCACTGGAATTTACGTTAAATTTACTTTTAATGGCAATCAGTGGTGGTAGCCAGGAGAGGCAACTTATATACTCTTTGAAGGATCAGCAAAAACGTCGAATATAATACTCTTATATGGACATAAGCAGCGGGAACGAGATTTCATATCGAGTGAAAATTTGCACAGTGGCAAACCGCACAGGTATCTTCTTTTTTTCCTCTCTGGATATATTCAACCAGATAAGAAATGAATTGGTTTGAAGTGTTGGCGTATTTCCGTGCCGCGGTTGCAACCATGGTTGCCTTCATCTATATCATCCGTTTTCGACATTTTTTTAAACTCTGCTGTGCATATCTATTTTTTTATATTTTGAACGAACGGAAGATTTATTGTAGATGATTTTTACAACCATTTCGCGTACAATAAAATGTGTTTGGTGTTATTTATTTACAAAAAAATGCTATATTTAATTTTCTTTCAATATTGACGGCTTTTGCTATTAAAAAGTATTTATGTTATGGTGTTTGCAAAACGTCCTGTGAATATTCACACATTTAATTGTCAAATTTAATCATTTTCTATCGAGCAAAGATAGCTTTCACGGTTTTTGAAGGAATAGTTGGTAGGAGGAGTTCAACCCTCAGAGATCTGCATGGATTCTGGACTAAAACATTTAAAAAATGGGGTGCTTTGTGAATTTTTGAAGTGGGGTAATTTTGAAAGCCCATGCTTTATTATCCAGTGTTAATTTCCTTTCGAAAAAAAAGTGAAAAGCGAAAAAAAGGTTTTCCATTTTCACAAGTTGGCAAATTTTTTATAGAGAGTGTTCTTCCTCAACTGGGAAAATTTGAAATTCATTGCTCGGTGGGGGTTATTCTGTACCCTGGCCCCCTGCTCCGAATCTATGCATGACACTTTTTCGATATCGCGTTTTTTTTACAAAGGAAAAGATTATATGTAATATTTTTTATCTTTGCACAAAAATTTCCATACGCATGTAGTGGAATGTGCGAAGAAGCTTCTTCAGCAAAGATCGACTTGAATCGTAATCGGCGCATCACTTTATTTGAACAGCGGAAATATTTATCATATATATAAAAAAGAAATAGCGATCCCACTCGTACACTTATTGTTTCGCGAGTAAATGAATGGCACTACGCAACAAATCTGACTACTTTTAAATATAAAACACAATGCGATGAACTACGACCCATATTGGGTGAGTAACCATGGTTTGCAAACGGCACCTATTTATTCAATCGTTGAGTCATACGATCTGGAAAAAAGTGTTGTGCGAAGAGTTTCCATGAACATTTTATGCAAATAAAATATACCTTACCACATCTGAAACCTGTGTATCTCTGAAGCGAGAGAGGCCGACGAATGAGCTTCAGATTTTTTACCGGATAAGCATAAAATTCCATGATCCGTACAAATCTAAAAGAATGAAAACAATTTGGTGAAATGCTATTTCTTGGTTTGTGTCGTTTTTTTTCCTTCCATGGTTAAAGAGACTATCGTACCTCTAGTTTGTTGTTGTTTCATTGCTGCATTTACTATGTAAATTTAAACATCGTATACACGATGGTCCCTAACCAACAATAGAAATATGTAAAATGAAGAGGTAATCAAAACATTTGGATGCGTACATGTTTCACTGGTAACGTCAGAAACAATGCCCGCCCGGTTTGAATTTGATTCTATTCTTCAACACCGTGTTTAGTCGTCATTTTCATTGAGCCAAGCACACAAGTGAATATGAATGAATTTTCCCTCTTCTTTGGCATTATTATTAGTTTGTTATATGATTGTACGATTGCTTTGAGAAATGAAATAACAGCATTGTGGATCGAAAGTGGAGTGTGTGTGTGTGTATGCCTTCACAATTGTTCTACATATGCAAACATAGATTCACATTCGCATGATTATTTCCGGGTTTTACTGTGTCACAAGTGTGTGTATTGTTGTTTTGTTGCTGCTCAATGATGACAACGAAATCGACAACAACGACAAACGACGAAGACAACAACAACAATAATGATGACGACACCAACAACGGCGCTACGGATTTTATTGACGATGTACCTTATGAGAAGGTGAACGCTGTTATTCATTTGTATGTCAATATGTTATGTTAGCCTAGCATTGAAATACTGAATGCGAAAAAAAAGGAATTCAAATCAGCATTTTACCATTCATTCTTATCCATTTGAATTACTGGAACAGACTGCATGGCGGAAAACTTAGACATTTTCGCACATGCAGGCGATTTATATATACATAATTGGGAATGCATTCATATTTTCGTATGCTTTGTTCACGTGGGTATCGCCATATATCTTGCTCATTCGTTCTTTCTCTTTCGAACATCTCTGGCTTCTTACGTCTCTCAATCTCTCTATCCTTCTCTCTCTCATTCTCTCTCTTCCCTTCTCTCACTCTCCCTTTCTCACAAACACATTCTCTCTTACACCCAAACAAAAGCAAACGAATGTGCATCACAATTCGGTTCGAGTTTAAGCATGTAAATGAAAAGCCCATAACTAGACCATTCACACAAATCATTCTCCACATTTTTTTTTATTTACACTTTTGTCATCATTGTCGTTGGTGTTAATTCACACTTATATGTGCTGTAACGATTGGTGCGGTTTCATTCCGAAATCAATGCTCGTAGAGAATAGAATCGCACGGCTTCTATCCAACAGAAAGATAGAGAAAAATAGCAACTAAATCATTTCGATTTGAAAAGCGTTTAACGTCAAATGAATGGCATCCTTGTGTGTGTGTGTTGTTTTTTCTATCTGCTGGCGACATAATTAGAATTAGAGGCGAGAAAAATATGACGTCGTTGTGTGTGTTTTTTTTTTTGTTTCTCATCACTCATCATTTTGGTTGAATGAATTTCTTCTTGCGCTGAGCACATTGAATTATACTTGAAATAAAAAAAAAGGCTGGATTTTTTTTGTTCGTTTGGGGATAGAAAAAGCGGCGAGAATGTCTATATAATTTTTTTCTAACTAGAAGATATGTTACAGTTGGTGCTTGAAATTTAGCTCATTTCTAAAAATGGTTTACTATTCGCTAAATAATTCACAGAGATTTGTTCCCACGCGATTTAATGTGCTTAAGATTGGCTTAGTTTTTGTGATGCTGTCTTTTTTTTGTCATATATGCATCAACCGAGGGGATTTCCATAACTGTTCCATTTGGAACGGCAATGAGCACAAAAACGGGAATTCAGTTAACAATTTGATTGAATGACACTTGGTGCTCGTCTCTTTTTTTCATTCCCTTCTTCGTTCAATATGACTTGTGTCTTTTGCGCATTCTATTGTTTTGAGATAGAATACAATATTTTCTTTCGATGCTGGTGTCAGTGTACGAATGAGTATCTGAGAGATAGAAGTTGAAATACATGATTCACAAAGCAGTCACAGAAATACTGGAAACAGCACGTCAAATATTTCAACCAAATGACAGTTGAATGCAAATGGCGAAGTAACATGAAAAAAGAAGCATAAGTTCAAAGCTGTATCAGCAGATATTGAAACAGACAATGAAATGATCAGGTTGTGTGTTTGTGTGAATGAACAAATAAATCGAAATAGTTTATAGTGGACGTATAAATGATTTCACGCCAACATCGAAGCGATAACCGAGAGAAAGAAATCACATAAATAGAAGAAACCCTGTCGACAGACGAAGAAGAAAAAAGTGAAATGGCACACACTTTGAAAAACCATGTTAAACACATACCGAGTCAGCAATGGCAATCATAATCTAGTGAACAATAAAAACGGGAACATCACAAAAAAACCATGGAACCATTATACTTAGAGAGAAAACGGAAATAGGAAAAAAGCACGGAATGGGACAAAAGACAAGCTACGTCAAGAACTATCAAGAGCTAATAGAGATTGAGCTACACAGAAAATATGCATATGTGGATGTTTACTAATTTAAAATCAACTGTGTCAGGAAAAAAAGCATATATACCGAATGAAAAAAAAAACCCAAACTGAATGGAATACAAAAAATACAACAACAAAATGATAAGATTCTCTCCAAGTGAGCGTACCATTGATTTTCTTTTCAAGTCGGGTATAACGAGGAACAGGATTTACTTATGCGTCTACACATGTTTGTATATGCATATCAAATGCTTTTCATAGTGTTTTTTCTCACTCATTATTGTTCGCTCTTGTACGATTTGTTGTCTTTCAAATGCTTGAGATGATGACTTACTATGACTAAATTGCAAATGGGCAAATGCGAGACGACAGATAGTGAAGAGAACGAACACGAGATAGAGAGAGAGAGAGAGAAAGAGAAAAGGGAAAAAGAAAGCCTTTCAAATCCATTGTATTTGATATATGTTATTAGGCAATGTGCCTACACACTGTCAATTTTCATTTGGAATTTTCCCAGGAATTAGCATAAATAAATTCAAAATGACTTTTTAACAAAATTACGAAATAAAATATATACGTATGCGATGACAATGGATCACACACACACACATTCACAACGACAATCCTGCTGTTTTTAATGTTGTCGAAATAAATCATTGTGGCGAAACAGAAAACAGCATAAATTAACTGTCATAATTAAATGTCGGATGTGCACAGTGAAATCTCTTTGAGGGAGAGAGAGCTACCGAGAGAGAGAGAGAAAGTTGGACAGAGGGACATAGAAGCCCGTGTGAAAATTGTTTTTAACTAAATCAAGTTGCGACAATATTGTGCACCCACATGATATACGGCCAAAAATGGTGTCATATCTCTGTTTGATGTAATTTTTTTGATTTTGTCGTCCCAAAGTAGTTTTTAACTGAATATCTATCGAAATCAGTTGAAAGTTATTTTTTAGGTAGTTTTCAATTGCTAAAATTCCAAAAGAAACTGTAATTAAATGAGTATGACAACTGTCGGTTAAACTATTCTACTTTCAGCAGACATTTTTGGTTCATTGTTAAAATCTTTTTAAATAATATTCCACGGCACTTTGAATTTTTTGCCAATAATCTATTTTGCACAGAACAACTAAGCTAAGCACACCAATGTTCATTGTTGGGTTGTCCTTAAGACAGGTATGAGCTTGCCATCGATATGTGCCCAGACTGTTTCTCAAAGCAATATAAATGAGAAGGATCGTTTTGAGGAGCCTGAGGGGCAGATCTCCAACTAATTGACGTGCAAACTATTAAAAGTTTAAAAAAAATTAAAATTGATAATATCATAATTTTGGATATTTTTCAACTTTTAAAATTTGGCTCCTAATTTATGAGATCTTCTGCTTCTTCTTGATTAAAATAAACTCCTGTCTGTATAATTGGTAGTTTCAGATACAATAGATTTAATAATTTTGTTTTTTTTTTGCAGCAGGGAGTTTTGTTTGTATGATTTCGAAATTTGTCATGAATCACAACGGATAAATCAATGAATGAGAGCCACATATCATATCCGATGCGCCTCCGGAAAAGTTATTTCACCACAAATCCCGAACGCTGAAATCAAACCAAATATTATCAATGAAACGGATAAAGAACTGAATAAATCTTATTTTTTATAGTATTATTTAAAAAAAAACTTTGCTCACAAGAAACGAAGCGACAAAGGCGGAAAAAAATCATACTAGTTTTGAATATGGAAGTTGATCGAAAACGAGTCAATTTTGCCCGAGACTTCAAACTATCGGCTATCAAATTAACTACTCTACTTTATTTAACTTTCAATTTTTTTTTCTTCTGTGATATGTGTTGCTGCTGCTGTTATTCGTGCATGTATTTTATATTCCTGAGGACTTGTCGATAAGTTGGTGTTCCAATTTTAGTGTTAGGTCCATCATAAATAGGCAGTGAAACGATTGGCAAAATGCAACGAGACGATGAAAATGCACACCGCTATTACCATTAATTTAGAACCATTCTTGAATCAAGCGGCTCTATCTTCAAGTCACTTGACTATATATTCAAGCGCATTGATTTATCAGGCCTGCATTATATTTTTATTGCCTCTGCACCTTTGTTGTTGTTATTTTTTTTTTCGTTCGTTCCTTCTTTTCTATCTATATCTATTCGTTGCCGCTGCTGCCGTGTATTTTCTGTCGATGGCATGCACGGTGCACGAAACAACAACGATTTAATCAGCTTCGAGCGACAACACACAACCATCGAAATAAAAACAAACAAGATCTAGAACAAGTTTGAATGCTGTATCGACTCAAACGGTTGTTGAGTTGCCCATTTGATATCACGATTTGTCGTGTATACACAACACACACACACATACATACATTCACTGCAAGCCCCATGCTGCAGGTATATATCGAATAAATTTTTCATAAGCATTTAGATTAGATAAAAAACAAATAAAAAGCATATATAAACTCAGACACATAGCCAACACAAACACACACACAAACTCGCTCACAACGCGATTGAAATACCGGTGATTGTACTTCGCGGTGAGAGTGCAATGAATGCACATTGTAAGCGCGCAAATGAATGTGATACGAAATGGTTTCTGTCTCTTGGCAAATGGTATGTAATTATGTGAAACACCTAGATCTTGAAGTTTATACAAATAAAACAAGAGAAAAAATAAGAATTAAATAAAAGAAAACAACACAATGTGAATGAATGAATGGTTTTTTTCCTCTTTCTCTTCTATTTGAAGTACAGAAAAATAGGCCCACTCATCGTGCAATTGCATCGCGTAGCATTGGCAAAGACACTGTGCACCGAAACTTGAGCGCGCAGCGGCTGCATGAAATATTGAAAGAATTTCGGAATTTTTATCGACTTCATATGCATGCACACCGGAGCAACAACAACAAAAAAAAGCCAACAAAATGCTGTGATTGAGGGCCGTGTCAATGAACATTTTGCATGATTACTGCCGACAAATGCAGTCCTACGAATATGATTGTTATTATTGCTATTATGATGAGCGAGTGTGTGTGTGTGTTATTTTCCTTTTGTGAGTTTTATATGTTGTACATCTGTCTAGTGGGCTGCGAGCGAAACGAGACTCGTAAGGCATGTGTTCACATATACATATGCATACATTAACACCGATCTCTCTCACTCTCTCACCTATAAAGGCAGAGAGGACACACTCAATAGGTAACAGCACACAATATTAAGCAGCCGCTGCTGCTGCTTTCTCTCTTGTATTTTGAGCCCAAAAAAATACTTTTTGTTTGTCTCACTGTTGTACGATATATTATACGTCGAACACATGCATCACAGTTTGTCTTACTTTCTATTAACGGCAGTGCTCTGTCTCGCTTGTTACTCTTTTGTTTTGTTGTTGTTGTTGTTGTTTTTCGGTGTGTATGTCGCAGCAACGCATGCAACCAATTCTCAATGTTCTCAATGTATGCGTTTACATTTTGTTTATTCAACTCCATGCGTTATCGTCGTCGATTTGAATCCATTTTAAAGTGGACGTTAATGTTTTAAATCCTTTTAAACGATCGATTGAATGGACGATACGAGTCCGTTTTGTTTATATTTCTTCGCTCTTTTTAGCATTCATTTTAAAAATACACTGTGACTGGAAATTGTGATATGAATTGTTGCAAGCGATGCACAACATGCACATTTCTCAGAAATGCCAAGGGACAACGGTAACAATCAACGACGACGACGACGACGACAAACTATGGATCGACAGAGAGTCGAATTGGTTGCGGAGACATGACTTCATTATTCGCTATTTATCATGCGTCACGTTTGGCTTATGAACAATTTGTTGGATGTGTATATGTTATGCACGCTAAAGCCGACGGCATGCGTTTTGCTACTCATTCCATGTGAAGACAATGCTTCTTTATCATGCACTTATTGGAGGCTAGTGTGTTAGCGAACTGGTACGACACATGTGTGTATGTGTGTGATGCCTATCTATCCATCCATCCATCTAGAGTAATTCTGTGCCTATTGCGGAGAACACGGCATTGCACAGAACAGTATACATTGTTGTATTTCGACGCGACAATCCAGCAACAAACAAATCTACAATAACACATGGAAAAAGAGCGAGAACGCGCTTCGAAAAGCCGACAGAGACGATATACACTCACGATTGCGATGGCATTGCGGCAAGCGACAACAAAACGCTCAAGCAGTATTTAGCGCACCGATTTCAATACATACCGATTGGGATATTTTTTTCATTATTCAAAAGGATTTTTTTTTAGTAAAGTTCACAAATCTCGGACATGAATTTATATCATTGCGAATGAAAATAATTTATGCCTTTAACTTAAAACAAAATTGATTTCGTTGATTTTTTTGTTCGAATATTTATGAAATCATGTATCGTCCAAACGTATTCCACACCCTAAAGATATATTTGTCGGCCGGTTGGTCTTCTGCTATTGACTACATGGGTCCTATGTTGCACATTTGCGCAAACACATGAACACACGCCATGTGTGTGCGGTGCATACGCAAACGTTACCCATCACAGCATAATTCGTTTTGGTAAAGGCACAGAAATACCGAGCTTCAACCGTATACGTTTCCATGAGTTAAATTCAGTTCTCAACATATTATGGTAGCGTCTGTTTCGATCAAATTTTTTTCATCTACAATAAACACGCTCCTTTCATTCTCCACAAGAGAAGAAGTCGAACGAATTAAAATACATATATATACGTTTCTGTTTTCGTTTCGTTCTTTTTTATTCCAATATTTTTTGTTCGTGTTTCTTTTGGTCAGTTTTTACCAATATAAACTTCAAAACAGTATTAAATGGTACGTTGTTTTAAATGGAATTTAATTTCTACAACATAAAATTAAAATAGAAAAAAAATTCAAAACAAAACATTGAATCGGTAAAATTCGGTGTAGTTTTGAAATTGAGGGTAAAAGTTGTGCATGTGTTTGCACATTTTTGCCAAGTTATTTCATTCGTCTTTGATGTCATCGAAGACTGATCGCGGCAAAAGTATTCGGTTTAATGTGTGATTTTAAGGTGCACAAAGTTTATCGTGTGTATTTGTCATTTTCGACCAAAAAAAAAAAAAAGAATTTAAACATCCAAAGCAAAAAATGAATCAAAGAGTATTCAGTGAATTAGCAACTAGTAATAATTGTCGTGTTCAGTTGGTATTTAAATTTGATTGAAGAAAAAAAAGAAGTGTTTTGTTTGTCACGTTTCCTATACGGTGTTGTTGCTAAATGAAATTTAATTTACAAGTGACGAAAAAAAAAAAAACGTTAAACAACTAGGCATTTTGAAATTGTGTCCATAATTTATATATTTTTTTCTATATCGTCAACGCTGAAATTAAAAAGAAACAAAAAAATAATAATAAACGTATTGTGTGTGTGTGTTTGTGATCACGGTCGCGCTATATATCTATGCAAACATAAAACTATGCGAGCGATAGTGAAATAAAAACAATATCCATAAATCGATAAGCAAATGAATATATTCCAATGTGATGAGAACACATTAATAACAATCGAGTTTTGTTTAAATTTGTGTTTGTGTGAAGGAAAGAGCAATATATATAGCGAGAGAAAGAGATTTGTTGGTCGAATGGGCCACCAGCCGTAATTACAAATCATACATTTGAATAAATACATTTTGGCCTTTTTTTGTTTTTATTATAATAAATCGCATATAAACGTCAACATAATTTGTTGGCCATCTATTTGATATGGTCGAATGTGCTTGATCAACATTGGATCGCACTGAACCAAGTTGTCGATCGAATATCTGAAATATTTTTCGTACCATAATACAAATAACATTTTGAGGGAAAAAAATTCGAATGAGAAAAAAAAATGACAGAAAAAAATTTACTTGAAAAACAAAATCCGAATACAAACCAACGAAATACCTCGAAGGTATTACCTACTGGATCAAGAATAAATTCGTGAGATTATCTGATTTGTTCTCGAAATATATTTGTTGCCAAAATAAAAAATAAGAGCATTAATTTTTTATTTTAAATCACGGTCATTCGTTGCTATTTTGCATGGTTAAGTGAAATATATGAGTGTATTTTTTGCATTAAAATTTTGCCTTAAATCATATTTTTGTTCAAAAAAAAACACAGAAAGAGAAAAACATACGAAAATAATACGAAAATTGATGTTAATACTCTTTCCTGCATCCTATTATTTATGACTTATTGTCCGTCCATCGTTAATATTGGTCAATATACCGGGTGTTTCATATAAGTGACAGTGTTTGTGTGTGTTTTGACTTTTTTTTAGAAAATCATTTGGAATTTTTTCCAATCGGAGTAGATTTTTGAAAATCAAAATACACACACACGACAGTAGTTATATGAAGCACCCGGTAGATGTATGTGTTTCTGTGTAAATCGTGGCGAATTTAAGCGAATTAAATCAAACCAATTCGGTGAAAAAGAGAAAAATGTATGAAACAACAATCCGGTCATAGATCACTTGAAAGAGAATGTTTGTGTGCGTTGCTTGTGCCAGTGACTGTAGTCTTTTGCACATTTTACTGAGATTGGTTTCCATCACATTTATTTGCTTTCTTCTTGTTGAATTTATCCACTTTGTGTGCATTGAATGACCGAAAAGAAAGAAAAAAATTATATATATGCAACATACTCTGACAATAACAATAACGGTTGCATCTACACACAAACACATGCACTCTCTCATCAGATGAAAATGTGCCCGGTGTTAAAATTGCATCAAGAGAAAAGATTATTCTTTGTTTATTGTAAATGGCGAAATGGCCATTTACGATTGAATGAGAAAGAAAGAGCTCCACAATAAATAAACGACAACACAAATGCAAAAAAAAAAAAAAAATAATATAAAAATAAAACAACAGCAAGTCAAAGAATAGTGATAAATCGCCGCCGCTTTTTATAATAAATACAACTGGTTTCTCGTTTTAAATTGTTGTTGTTGTTGTTGTTGCGCACTCTTTCTCTCTTACACTGTTTATACGTATTCTGGTTGGTTTTTCTCTCGTGTAATTCATTTTGTGTTGTTCTCGTTAGGTTATTCCTACTGTCGAGTGTAGTTGTTTATATCGGTGGAAGCGAGTGCATCGTAGAGCAAACGAACACATCAGTAATTCGTGGTCCATATACGTGCAAGATAGTGCAGTCAGCTTGGCACACTACCATAAACGCACATACGTGCGTGTGTGTGTGTGTTTGTGTGTGCACGCGCGCGCTCACGCTCAAAAGCAGGCATGCATGCATGCACATTCATATTGCTTACGCACAGCAAGGCAACGATCGTTTGCCGTTGATATTGTGTGTTTGATATTTTGTGTATGTGCGAACGATTCGTAATCGAACCGTTCATCATCGTATTGCCCGCCACTCAATAGTTTTCATGTACGCTCTTTCTCAATTTCTGTCTCCATTCTGAAATTCTGTGTTCTGCTTCGTTCGGTTCGCTTCGAAATCGTTTTATGATCGAATTATAAATGTAAATATCAAATATTAGATCAGACACTGAAATTGCTCGTTATGTGTGTATACGTCGGGGATTGTATGGTGTATTTTGGTTCGGTTGCTTTTGTTCTGGTTCTTTGTTGGCCAAAATTTACATTTCAGATAAATAATAAACAACAAAGAACGCAACTGATGTGTGAACACGATGTTGTGAAATGAAAAACCACAGAAACAATCGAAACGAATGAAGATGAAGAGCTATGAATTTGCTCCGTTCTAAATACGAAGCCGACGGTGAACACATTTGAAGAGCGAAATAAAAAACAAAACACTGAAATCAAAAAAAACAACACATCCAAGAGAGAAACGACATTGCCACACATTCACACATGAAATTTAATCTTAACCACGTACAAATCCGTGGTTGTCGAAAGCTGGCGAAAGAGAAAAAAACATACACAATCCACCCGAAACGCACGCATAGAGCGAAAGAAAGTTTAGGCTCAGCGACGAGAAAGCCATAAAAATTCGAGGTTTACGCACCGTTTGTCGTTTTTTTCTTCTTCTTCTTCTTCTCGCCAATTCCAAACACAAGAAGCGCACAAAGCAAACAAAATAAAAAGGAACTTCATGAACAAATCGTATAGTTACAATGACATAAACCATTTTAAGAATTTACGGTGTGATTTGCGTGCCGATAGTTTTTGCAACTGTATTTTTTTTTCGTGTGTTTGTTGCTGTCTCCCTCACTCGCCTCACTCAAAATTGATTTATGCACAGATATAGCAACGGCATCGGGTAATCAAAAGCCTTTCTTCGGTTTGCATATGTTCAATTTTAGCGCTCTCTGTCTTTGTTGGTCGTTGTGGCCTCCAAATCTTTTGCACCTTTTCCCACCAACTCATTTTGCAATTGGCGTACATTGTACTCATTTTCTCGTCTTCAGCCCTTTGATCATTGTGGAATGCAGTCGCGACTGAAACCGAAGCAATGTTAAAAAATGTACACATTTTCGTCTGTACGCATTCCTTCGGTCGTTTTCATTGTTTGGTTCTTTTTTTCCCCGTGTGTTTGGGTTCCTTTTTTTTGTGGCGCATTTACGTGATTTGTGTTATTTTAAATGTGCATCGTGCTCCACCGTTTCATGCACAGAAACGAGAGAAAAAAAGAAGAGAACGAACTCACTCACCACAGAAAACTAACACCCGTACTATATTACCGTCTGTTTTTGATGAATTTGAAACGTGTGTGTGTGTTTCTATGTATGGGTTTTAAATTGGGAATAATAAAAAAAATAGCAGCCTTATTCTCTTCCTATATGTTCTTCTGTTCTTGTCTCACTCGTCGATGTGGTGTGGTTGTATATGCTTTGACACACGTGAAGGGTCTACAATTGCGTACACAAAATTTTGTTTGTTCTTTGCTGTGTGAGCAAGTAGATAGAGAACATTGCTCTGGTTGTCGGTTGCTCTTGTGCTTCCATTGAATTAGGCAATGCTCAAATAATGTTTCTGTTCATTTTGGGCTATAATTTTTTTCTTTCTTCTTGTTGTTCATCATTTACAACGTTCTTGTGCCTGTTTATCTCTCTCCACTTATGTGTGGATTCCAAGTTTTTATGTATTTTCATTTGCTTCCTTTTAAAACGGCTTTTTAATTGGGATGAACATTGAACAAATTTAAACCCAAAAATTACGACGAACAACATCGGCAACTGAACGATATAAAAAAAGAGAAAAAGAACACCATAATGAGACGCGACTTGTGTGTTTTGTGTATATATCACTTTTGGAATGTGCACTAAATTTAAGTACAATTTTTTATGCACCACATGTGACTTAACCGTAAATAGACATACAACAAATTGATAGATAGATGAACATAGATAGCAGATGAGAGGAATGAGGCAAACAAGATTTTAATGGCATTTCAAATGCATCTTTGAAAGCAAAACTGATGATAAACATACACACACGATCGATGAGGCAAATCGACAACAAACATTCGATTTCATAATTTAAAACTTTGGTTTGGCGCAATTCATTCTGATTGTCTCACACCATGGATCGAACTTGATTCAATACAATATCAGATCGAATGACGATGGAACAGTGCAACCTAACTAATGCGTCTGTGTATTCCAGTCAAGAAAAAAAAAATATGATGATAAAAATACACACACCAAACGCGTTCACTGTTTTTTTTTCCTTCTCTTCTTCAGATTTCTTTGATTGCTAGCTCAGTCAACTTAATCAAACCATAAACAAACAAGTATACTATTTAGACAGTGCCAAAGAAATACGAATAACAGACAATCCAGACAGAACATTTTTGGTTTCAAAATAAGCAAACATTTGGAGCACTCTTTTCTCGGTAGCGCAATCTCTCTCTCTCATTTCCTCTCTCCCTCCGACGATATATTGGTAAACGACGAAACTGAATCGAACTCCAGCCTAAACATATCGTCAATCGATGGAAAATGAGAGACGCATGGCTTTTAAAATGCGTCAATTTAGGGAGAAATTGAAATAAAAATTTTCACTTAAATGGAAATTTAAATGGGATAAGAAAAAGGTGGCATGGCACGGTTTGAAGGCAATAAAAAAAATCATGTAAAAAGGAACGTTTTCAAATGTACAAGACATGACATGGCGCTTGCATAGACAGATAGAGATAGATAGACTACAAATATGCATGGATGGTAAAATGGTGAAATGAACATGAAAATTAGAAATGTGGTGCGTGCCAAAATCGAATGTGCCACACGTACTATAATCGTTTATTAGAATAAACCGTCATTAAATCGATTGCCATTTGCCCCGTTGTGAAAATGAATGCGACGAATAGTGTATCGCTGCGTGCCCCCCATTGTATATTTTGATAACATTTTCGGGCGAAAGCATATTGAAGTATTTATTAATCAGACATGAAATTTCTCACTGCCCCAACAATATTGAATTAAAATCACATTCAAATTGTTGTGATTTGGTACTAGGAGCTAATTTCCGATTTTCACTACTAAGAAATCATTAGTCATAATATATTGTGTGTGTGTGTGTGTGTGTGTGTGTGTGTGTGTGTGTGTATGTCTCATAAATCAATACTATATTCAAATGTCCCCAAAAAGCGGCATTCGAATAATATGCAAATGAAGCCTGTGGCTTTTGGATATTGTTTGATTTAGACACGATTTGCGATATTACCATTCAATAATGTAATCCAATAAATCGAATGTCAAATCCCATGTTCAATCCAATATCAAAACCCATATCATATGGTTTCGTTAGACACCGAACATTGATTCCGTGCACATCATTTTATATGACGATAGACATATTGATGTTCTTCTCTTTTTTTTTTAACTAATGTTGTAAAATATGTGTAGTTTTCTATTGATTTTGACGAAAGAAGTGGAAGAACGAATAAAAACGGCTATAATTTTAATTGCAAAATTTTATTGTAGAAATGAGAGTTTGGTGTATGTCAACGAAAGCGAAATACCAAAATGATTGAGTGAAGAGTATGCTTGCTGTTTCATTTCGTGTACCACAGACTTCGTTTTCCATAATTTAATCGAACTTCATTATTGAGTCTATCTCTTAAACGAATCATCTTTTGTGTTTAGATAGCAATAACCCTGACGGTATTGCGTTAGTGCAAGCAAACGTATGATAGAGAAAGAGAGAGACAAAGAGCGAAAGAGCGAAAAAACGAAACCATCGAAAAAATTAAATAACATTGTAGAACGTTAAAATGGGAATAAACCAATATGGCAAAAGAGGAGAAGAGAGCATTCAATTTACGTTCTAATATTTCATCGTTTTCTTATCATTTTCTCTCTTTTTTTCTCTCTCCTTTCTGGATTCATTGAATAAATAGAAAAATCGCGCAAACAAGCACCGAACATTTCTTCGGTACTCCGTTTTTCTTTATTTTTTTTCCCTATTCAAATATATGTATGGAAGTTGGAAACGAAGAAGTGCCAGACTCAGAACTAACAGTCAGATATGCACAGTCAAACAAAGTCGAAAGACGAGAACCAATTCGACGAGAGATAGAATTTAAGTGAATTGACTCAGATAATGAGCGGAAAGAAATGGAGGCAAAGAGAGAGAGAGAAAGCGTGTGTTGGCAAAGGCAACGCCTGTACATTCTACATGTATGTATGACAGTTGTCTCAGAGTTTAGTCAACGCGCATGAAATGAATCGAAACTTGAAAAACATGAAACGAAAAAGAAAATAGAGATAATAAACGAAGTAAAGTAAATTTAATGAAGTAATCAAATTAAATGGTAATATTTCTATTTGCTGGTACATGTTCTTCTTTCCCCATCGCATACTTTACTTTAGCTCATTCAATGCGATTGCAATGCGTGTGTTGGTGCTGTTGCGCGGCACAAACCGTGTGTACATATTATTAATGTAACCTCTGCCTATTGCCGTTTCAATAGGCTCTTTTACTTACTTCGTTAATAATCAACAACGGAATATATGTAGTTCTAGAGAGCCCGATGTACCCTTTTCAATGAATATTGAATTGGTTTGCCTTGTTGGTCGATCTGATTCTCACATGATTTGTATGACGAATTGAAAGAAGACGATGATGACGAAAAATCAACAATATGTAAGAGTCGCATTCCGGTTTTTGGTCTCTCTCCATCTCTCGAACTCTTTCGGGCGTTTGCAAATCATGCACGCTATCACGACAATTGATTCATTTTTGAAACGAAGAAGAATATGTCAATGAAGATAGACAGAAAAACAGATGCGAGCAAAAGAAGATCCAACGGTATGTGTACATACCAAGGGAAAAAAAAACTTAATAGATACCAAATTAAATTCCATTCAATTAAAAAATATTTATTGAATTTAATGCGAATGAGGACATGCGATGTGCATATTTCGCAAAACCACGATGAGCATAGAGGATCAATACTTCATTTAAATTCAGATGTGTGGCTGTATAAATCGGTGAAATTTGGCGGTGGTAGTGATGCTAGAAGTGGTTTGCATTCATTAGTATTCACTGAAGTGATTGCAAAAGTTACGAATTTCATTTTCGATTTTCGGAATATTTTTCACCTTTTTCTCCATTAAAGTGAAAACAAACAACGCGATCCGCTCGAAAACATTACTCAATCTAAATATAATAAAATGAATGAAAAAAAAAAACGCCACTTGAGACACATTTTCATAAAATGTTCTTTTTAAGCACCATTTCAAGCAGAGCATTTATTTATTCAGAATTCTACGCCGATAATTAAAACGATAATTCCATTTTGCCGTCATTTTGGTTAGTCATCAAATTGAACCATCGAACACTTTACTAGCCAACAAATCGATTTTAGTGGGTGAAAAATATATTATTAGAAATGACACCACAAAAACCATATATATATATCAAAATTACAAGGCAACTATCATCGAAAACCTGTGCACTATGCACATTTTCGATCGATACATAACAGACTTTCCATACACTGCAGACTCATTATGTACTGTATATTATCTTCATCATTCATTCATCACCATTCGATGTGACTTTGACGTGTACAGGACAATATCATCAAACGAAATACATACAAATTCCAATTAAATAGGTTAATTTGCGTTGATAACCCGGAATATATGCATGAAAGGCGTTCAAACGTTCATTTCTCTTGCCACCAAGCCAAGTTTATATCGAAGCAATAACCGAGTACTGATGAACATTGAATGTAATATTCATACGAGAAAAAAAAATTTCATTTATGAAGGAAAACGCTCAGTGTGACATACTTGTATATTATCGTTTTTGTGGAACATAGTGTGCGTATGTACCCCATACTGTACATCTCCCCCAATGATCCTCTTGAAATATATAGAATTTTATGTGAATTACCAAACCTATGGTCCTATTTTCACATTCACTTGTATAATGATGTTGTTTTCATTCGTGAACTTCCTTCCAGAATATTAAATTGAAGAAAATGCACTCCAGCGTTATCCATCAAACAGTGGATACAAACAGCATTTGCGAATTTCTCATGCAATAAATTAAAATGCAATTTAAAAATTGTTGGAGCCAAAGACAGTGCACGCAAAAGAGAGATAGAGACGGGGTGAAAACGAGTTAGAAAGCTGGAGTTTTTCGATTTTATTTGCCTCTGTTGCACAGTTATCGTACTCGCCGAGCCAATTGAAAGAATTTAATTTTATGCTATAAGTCATTTTAATTGTTTCATTCTTGTTTGTCGAATAATTTTTCATTCCATGGCATGTTGCAGCTAACAGAAGTAGCTGGCACGAGTATCTTGGTGTTTGTCAGTGTATAAACAGCATTCGGACAGGCAATCCGGCAGCAGATGACATACCATTTAAAAAAAAAACGAAAAATAAAAAACTGAAAATGATTACAATCTGAACGAAATATCACGAAACAAGCAGTCGAAAAACGTTATGTCTTTCGTACAATTGCATGCGCACTATTTGCTCGCATTTCGGGTTCGGTTGACAGCAACGTATAGTGCTAAACCAGAGAGAGAGATACAGAACTCGGCACAATAATTTCACGTTTTTTTTGCATGACTTCATTCAATTTCTGTTGTTTTGCTAATTCTTTCATATTATTTACAAATTAATAGTTTTGATGGAGTTTAATTAAAATTTTTAAGTGAAAGAGTAACTAAAAATCAAAAGGTAATCAAAAGACACGGAGACACAGAGCGAAATAACTTACAAAACAAAATAAAACAAAGACAGTTCAAAGTTGAAACGCCTTGATGTTGGCGGTTTATTTTTTCTCTCGTTTTTTTTTGCATATCATTAAAAAAGATCCGTATACACACTTGCATATCGATACCTCACACTCATTTTAAATGCACGAATTTACTCACAATTTTGATTACTCTGCACGCTGCTATTTTGCAATACTTTCAACTTTGTTTAATTCAACCGTTTAATGTGCATATATTGAACATTTATGCTTGTTCGTGTTATGCTATGTTGAGTGTGTCGACTTTGCGTTTATTTCGATTGAGACCCCTCTTTTTTGATATTTTCGATGAATATTCTGAAACAAGTCAATCAGCCAACTTTAATCGTATAATTAGTAAATAAATAAATTGCTCATTATGCTGCACAATATGTTGTTTATGTGCATGCGTGCGGGCGCGATCAGGTTGTAAATGTATGTATCGACTTTAAAAAGTAAAAGAGAGAGAAAGAGATAGAGAAAAAAACACCAACAATCATCCATACAAAGTAGTTATTGAAATTTGAATGGAAAATTGGGGCATGCGAGAGTCAAACGATGAGAAGCGGCTGCACTTCATCGAACATTCAACAGAGAGCAAAAGAAAAAGAGACAGAAAAAACCTTCCACATACACACATTTTTTTTCAACCAATATCAATTTATTGTGGCGAACGTAAACAGCATCGTCTGCCACATATTTAGTGTAAAAATGTTTTGTGGAAAATTTTCTCATTAAGCGCGCTTTTTTTGTTCGTTCAGTAATTATTTTCGTATGGTTTGCATTTTTTTACAGATGGATTGTCATTAAATAATGTGCGTTGTGTGCTCAAGCATTTTGCGAGAGATGCAAAGAGAGTAACACCGAAAAAAAGTATATTATCTGATGTTTCATCGGAAATTGGATGTGATCGATGCACTTAATCTGTGTTAGTGTATTTTTTTCTGTCATAGCATGCGAGCGGTCATTGAATATTTGCTTTAGTTGAAACAAACGGCTTTGATGTAGCCGCCGTCGTATGACTAAGTGTTTTCGGTGTACATGTCTATGTGTGTGTATTTCTGTTGATTTTCTAAGGTTACCTTTTTCGTATCCACAAATGGACATGAAAACAATTTGTCTCCGATTACATTGACCAAATTGAATTTCGTGGAAAAATAAACGACTACAATATGTACCCACAAAAACAACTAAAATATATATATGGAAACCCATCGAAAACTATTACTTTCGTGAACAATTTACATTTATTGAACGCTTTTCCCCGTAAATTCTGTTTAAATATTTAAGCAGCCAGAAAAGAAAACGACACTCGAAAAATTGAACCGAACACAAAACAAAAGCGCTTTAATACATTGTATTTGGAATTTGATGAGGCATACGACTCTGGGTTTCGATGTTGCAATCTAATCGAAAATTACTCCCATCGATAAATTAGAGTTAGAAATAGAAAATCCAAATATTCCACACCGACTGCACCGATACATACATTCTTGATCTTATTGTCTTTTTTTTTCAACCGAAAATTTGTCGTAGATATTCCAACACCGACCCGAAAACAAAGAGAATTATTGTCCAATTTTTATCATCACCATTGTGCGCGACACAATTTATAAAGTTGCCTTTTTCCGCTCGATATTCAAAGTGTATGTGTTCATGTTTGGGTTGACCGTTGTTTCTTGTACGTTTTCGGAGTGAATATGCGATTTATGGTATTCACGGTGATATTTGGTCAAAAAGGTCACCAGCAACCGGCATATTTATACAACACATTTAGCGCTCAGTTAAATCGTCGCCTCTCGAGATTCAATTCATATACAACAAAAATGCTAAGCGAATAATAGTTTGCATGTGCCAAAAGCAACGAAATCTTAGTGTGCACACAAACAGAAAAAGAGCAAGCAAACGAAAAAAAACACTGAAAATGCAAAAATAAACAGTACATTTAATTAGCCAAAGAATCCGGGTGGATAAGTGTATGTCAGTATTTCTTTTACCAATTTTGTGTGTGTGATGGGGGAGCGCGGGGGTACTGATGAACAAAAGTGATTTTTCGTTGTGCATAAAACAGCGTTGTTTGCACCTTCGAGCCCGGTTTCATACATTTTGTAGACCCCCAGATTCAGTGCATGCATATAGAACGAATTCATGTATGCGAATATGACGATGAATGGAGATGGTGAATGTACATACATACAGAATGGAAAGAAAAGGAAGAGAGAGAGAGAGAAAAAAATCAGTGCGCTTATTTGTTATTTCCATAATTTTATATATCACATTATTCCATTATAAATTGTATAGCGCTTATTTGAGCCCATTGCACTTAGATTTGTCGTTTTCATTTTGCCGCTGCTACTGTTACCTTTCTTTGTTTCCATTCTCGCGAGATTTTCTTGTTTTTTCGATTTGTCGTTTCCCTTCTCTCTCTCGCTCTCGCTCTCACTTTAAATTGTTACTTTTACATTCGAGATGTGTGTATGTGTTTCTCTTTATGAGTGGTGGTAAACTACTTCAATTTTCTCTTTCTCTGTCTTTCTCTGTGTCTTTCTATCGGTGTATGCGTGCATATCGTTAGGAAAATATTTGCCGATGGCCTTGTAAGCAAAAGGCGAAAAACATTGCCGCTGCCGTTTTTTCTACTTCTTCTTCTTCTTTCATCGTTTCGGTGTTTATCATGTTTTATCCAACGGTGCAAATCACACTTTGTCTACGGTTGCCGTTTGCTTGCACAGCTTGCCGGGTTATTTGCTTGCCCGTTCGATTCGTGCTTTTAAGTTTTCATTCCATTTCTTGCTACTCATTTTAAAGTCGAGCGAAAATGAACGGCCACATTTACAAAATGAAAAGTTACGGTTTGCAGAGGCGGGAGGCAAAGACTTGCAAATGGTATTACCAATTTTATATAATATATATGATTCTTCCAGTTGAAACTTTAAGAATGCCGAAAAAAAACCGTATATTTTATGTTTGAGTGGCCAATGTCTGCGCCATATCTAGTTGAATGAAAACAAACGCAATCGTTTTGTAACAATGGATCACTTTTCCAAAAAAAAAAAAAAAATGATCCATTATAGTGATATTGTTGCCGCCTATTTGAACACTTCTGTGTGTATGGTGTTATTTTTCTCTTTTTTTTGGTTGAAATGCCTTGTACAGTTTTTGTGTGTGTACGTCAAGAGTTCCGAACTATTTATGCAACAGAGAAAAAAGAATTCAAATGCAAAACAAAAGAAGATTACACGAAGAAATGCATAATACAATTCTTTTGTTAACTGATGCATTTTCAGTTACTGTGGTTTTGTTACAGTTGGAATTGTATGTGTGTGGCCAGCGCATAGCACGTGAAAATACGATTTTTTTCTGTTTAAAGCGAAAAAATGAGCACAATTTTTACAAGATGCAGAAAAAAGAAGTGCAAAATAGTACAAGACCCAAATTGCACGAGACCCAAAGTGATGGTCCTTTGTGTGGTGTGTACTCGAGCACTTGGTTATTTGAAAATCTTGGTCACAAGTGGATATTTAACCATTTGTTTCAATGCTATATTGTTGCTGGCTGTGTGTGTGTTTTTTTACGATGTAAGTTAAGTGTCGTCCCTCAGGAAACACACGCATGCATCGAAAAGAACAACAACAAAACATTGAAAGAAAGTGATAGTACGTACAATAGCCAAAGAGATATAAATTGTTTGGGCCATACAATATAAGTTGTGCTTGTATATTTATTACTCTCACACTCAGGTATTCAGATAGCACTTCACAGCGATAGAATAACCACGAAAATTGTCACTTTTTGACATTTTACTGCTTGACCAATATCTTTTCTTTTTTTTCGTTCGTTTTTCTTGTATTCCATTCAATTTTACGTGCATTATTCTTGCTCTTGCCCTGTTCTTGGTGTGCCATATAAATTTCCTAGAAATTTTTCAAACATCAAAGAAGAATACTTTTTTTTTCGTCGAATCAACACAAATGGTGCGGAGTATGCATGTGCAAAGTTTTGTGTATGCCGACAGTTTGTGATTAGAGTGAATGGTTCCAGTTGGGCGAAATCGAATAAATATTCTTATGTTCACACGGACCACCGAATACACAATATGAATTGTGTGGATTTTGGTGTTTGGTTGTGTGCGTGTTGAGCCAAACAACAACGGAAATGTTATCGCATTGAAAATATCCCGCAAAACGAAAATGACTATTATTTAGTTTGGTAATTTTATTGCCAACTCATTACACATGGCATTAGAACAGTCTGCTTTTATTTACAAGCACAACAGATGCAACCAACCGATTATATTCCATGTTTGATCTAGTAACAGTGAAAAAGAGAGGAGAAAAATGAGAGAATGAACCAAAATTGGAACAAAAACTCACGCGTATAAACACAGATACACACACATAAAAATCATGTATTTCGTCAGTCAACAGGGACAGAGCTGCAACAATTGCAGTTGTTGCGCTCGAATTGATGGCTACAGCTATAATTGAATGGTGTGAGAAGGATTTTGAAGAGTATTTATAGCCATGCTGTTTTTTCCTTCTCCTCGTTCTTCCATTCTATTTCCATTTCTAACATACTTCTTCTCCCTCTCTCTCTCTCTTTCTTACTCTCTCTTCCTCTCATCCATTCTTTTGCCGTGGCCATTTTCGTCTACTGTCTGTGTACCCCGTCCTTCTATATCGGCCGATAAGAGCATGATCATCATCATCACCGTTGTCGATACAATGTTATAAATGTTACGATAGTTTGTTATGTTGAAGAAAGTAGTCAAGAGTAGGGGCTGTGTGATCGGTTTCGGTAAATCGGTTTGAACGAACTGATTTTGATTGCCAAAGAGATTTTCGGCCTGAATTGATTTGTGAAAGTGTATTGTATTTTGTAATGGTGATATGTATGGATTTAGATCGATTAAAAGAGCTGACATGTTAAACTCCATTGTCGAATCGATTGCGTTTGTATACAGATCATATGTATTCGAATCACTTATGTTCCTCACCCCAAAAAAAATCAAAATCAAAATCGAAACAAATGAGAGCAAAAGGGCCGAAAATGGCCCTAACTGTGCTGTATTCGTTCTCACAACATTCTCACAAAACAAGACAAGCGGTAATAAAGATTTTCGACTTATTTGTATGATTGCCGCTTTTCCCCTCACATTCTTACAAAACTGAGATCCGTCATCATTTTAGGCTCAATTGTGTATTGTTATATTGACGAGAGAGAAGAGAAAAACACACCATCCCATACATTTTTCCACTAGAAGATTGCTCGTTTCTTTTTTCGATGAAACGATGTACATCAAAAATTATATGCCGCTCAAGTCATTTCAATTTTTCGATATTGTGGATATGGATGTTTGCACAAAACAAAAAGCAGTGAGAGAGAGAGAAGGAGGAAGAGAAAACAGTAACCGCATCCAAAAAACAAGCAAAACATATAGCACAACATATAACATTATATGGTATAACGAGTACATTTGGAGTGAAGCGATTATGCAATACCGGGGCCTACATTGAATAATCTAAATTACCGTATAATAATAAAAATTACATTCTTTTCAGTTTGCGGAAAATATTCAGTCGGCTTTCGGATTGGTCGTGTGTGTGTGTGTAAATGCACTCGTCCATCAAGAAAAAAAACCTTCTCTCATACACTTTTTTTCCATTGTATAAATAATAATTTTGATTCTGTGGCCGTTTTCCTGTTCGCTCATTTTGTTTGATGTTCTCACTCACTGTTTGCTGCAAAATTAGACGCATTTTACATTCCATTTTGTATCGAATAAATTCCAAGTTGTCCAACTTTTCGAACATTCTGTATTATTTTGTTGTTCGTTTAAAAGTGCATCTGCATTCTGGGATTTCAGACAACGATTCATGTCTTGTAATAGTCGTGTAACGAAAGAAACAACGCACAACAACTGACTCATGAGTACTATGTTGCTGCTGCTGATGGTGGTGTTGCTACAAGATTCGGTTGTCGAGAAAAGAAGAGAATGCAACAAAATTCGATTTTTTGTCTTCACTGAGACAACACAGAAAAAAAAGAAAGAAAACGTACAGAAAAATGAACAAAGTCCGAGAATCGAGAGACAGGCAAAGTGAGAGCGCGAAACAGAAAGATGAAGAAGAAGAAAGGAAGAAAAAAAAAGAACTCAGATAGCATTCGAAGAAGTGAAAAATATTAAAGCGATCACAAGAAACACTCGAGAAAAACAAAACTCGTTAAAACGAAACATGAAGATTGAAGAACCAATGCTAAAATCTATTCATCACGTCTTATTGCTATGTTATTACGTACATACCAATAGCGGCGGCAGTACTAGCGGTGTCTGTCTAACACACATATGAACGTGTGTGTGTGTGTGTGTGTGTGTATTTGTGCATGAGTACTGGCGCATGTATTGTTGTAAAATGACAATGTAGAATTGAGTTTAAAACAAAAGATCCAACGAGCTCTTTGAACGAGAGAAGAACAAAAAAAGCAACAAAAACGACGAAAATTAAAACGAAAAAATTTGTCGAGAGGATTTCAACGAAATAAAAACTCATACATTAAATATACTATTTGAATGGAATATGTGTAAAATTGTCCCTGATTTCAATCTAATCCGTTTTATGGAAATTAGCTAATTTGACAAAAAAATCATTCGCTTCCCCACCAATCCAAAGAGTGTCGGTGTTTTTGATACCATTTTCAGTTTCTGTAACAAAATGTATACCTTGAACAACAGTCATGTGTGTGTATACACAAAACCTATTAAAATATACGATTACCAAGAACACAAAGCATTGAATGATAGAGATAGTGAAATGCGTTGTTGTTTGAAAATGCAAAATTCAAAGAAGTCATGTGTTTTCATCGGCATTTTAAAGCCATTTCTTTTCTTGCTCTTGCTCTCTCTCTCTCCTTCTCGGCTTGGATCTTAAGCCGAAAACCCATCAAAACAACATAAACTCTGATTTTATCGGATTACTCGCGATTCGCGTGCAATTTCTATTTTCGAAATCGTTCAAATCTGTTGCTTACAAAAAGGGAAAGAGCAAAAAAAGAAGTCGAGTTAGAAAGAGTGCGATTGTTGTATTGCCCGTTGTTGTTTGCGACCATTTACATTGTGTGCAAAGGTTCATTCGCTGCTCGTTTTCGTCAAGCAAAGCTGATTTTCTTGTTTTGCGTTGTGTTCTCTTTTTCATTATTCATTTCTGCTCTTCTCGTCAAGTTAGAGCGAATATCTTCGATTTGTATGGGTGGTTAAAAAAAACCACTGGTTATGCTACTTCCATATATGCACATTTTTCGTATGTTTAGCTCGCGCATTTTTCAAACTTCATGACGGTGTGCGATCTTATTATGCTCTATGCAAAATTTCATTGTTTCATTCAACGCCATCTCCATCGTCGTAATCGGCATCGATGGTATTTTTGTTGTTGTTGTCAGCGTCATCGTTGATTATTGTGTTGCCATTATATATGCTTAAAACACATTTTTATAATGAATATCTGTATACGAGCCTGACTGACTAGCTTTGCTGTACATATTCTTTGTATAGTTCTTTAGCTTCATGCGAGCACACGCTCTTACTCACTCACTTTGTCTTTCGTTTATCTCCTTCAATTCCGTCTCTTTCATTTCATGTTTATCCGCTTCGTCATCCAGTCAAATTGAACCTTATAAAAAAAAACCGCGCACAGTATTTTTCTCAACTCATAATTCAGAGTCGCTCTCATCGTCGTACACATTTTTTTGTATATCTCTCTTCTGTTTCTTTGCATTTGTTTCTCTTGTTCCATCGTTTCTGATTTTGCTGACTTGTACGCGTATTTTATTGCTAGCGGCTCTTGAATAATAATTCCCGATGTTTTTCGATTTAATTTTAATGTTACTTTTTTCGGTTTTAAAATCTTGTGTGCGCAATGATTTATATTTTACTTCAAACTGGTACTGTTGCTATATAGCTGCCGTTGTCGTAATAGTGCTGGTGATAGTGGCAGGAACAATTGCTTACTTGGCAATTTTTTCGGCGGTTTTTTTTGCTCGTGTGTTCATATAGATCGCTAATTCCTTTTGCCATTTATTCATTTCATAAACTCATTTTGCACATACAAATATGGCATTTACATTTAGTACACTCTTCTATTTGGGCATTTCACCTTTTAGCGCATCTCGCATTCATTCAGTTTAACTTTTCTATCACGATAATTCTGTCGCTCTCTTTCACCCACTCTCTCTGCTTTCGCTCTGTTTGCCTTGTTCTCGATCGTTTCTTTTAAATGTCAATTATTAAAATTGTTTACTTTTCATCGCATAAAAATACCGTTTCTGTCTTATCTGTATATTAACGAAATTTGCAAACGACACATTTTCTTAGAACAAAATAATTATGTTGTTGTTTTTTTTTGTCTGCACAGTTTTCTATTAGTTTTCGTTGAACAAAGACGCCTTGACAATGTGTATTTTCAGGCTTCATTTGATCCAATCAAACATTTTGATTTGTTTGTACAAACATTTAATACACACACACAATCGAATAGAATAGATTCGTTCAAATGGCAAGTGTGCTCCAATTGACTTTTATGAAATGGTGAACACAAAATTATAATAGCCAAACGCTGTTGGCTACATGAATTGCTTGCTATGGATAAAACATGCATTCAATTATGCATAAAGTGATGATTTTCAATATACACATATATACAAAATCCCAATGAGTAAGACATTAAAAAAAAATATTGCTTTATTGTGACAATGGGAACGTTTGTGTATTTTGTTCAATTTTTGAGCTCGATTTGTACGGCGCTCTTTCTTTCCATTTCGCTAAGAATGATGACAAAAATTAAATATTTCATTATCAACGCACACACACACATCCACATTGAATGGGAATTATTCTTAAATAGTGTTTACTTAAACTGACGCCCGCCATCGCCGCGACCAATTGTTCAACAAATTTTAAACATATATTTATATATTTTTTATATATTCATCTTCTTGAATTTGTATACTTCTTGTTTCCTTCGTTTGCTAATCCATTTATTCTTTTTCTTCTTTTTTTTCACAGCTAGTGAATAAATAAACGACGAGTGAAAAAGTGAATAAACAATCGATGAAAAGAATATAATAAACCTAATTGAAAGAAAGTTAAACGTAGCATCAACAAAGAAGAGAAGAGAGAAAAAAACGGTTGCTTTAGCTGATAATTTTTGAATTATTCAACCGTTGAGTGTATAGTGAAATTGCGGATAGTGAAAACAAGTAACTCACAGTTCCCCGAAGAAGAGAGAGAAAAAAAATTATTAACCAAACCGACAGAGTAGATGAAAATAGAAATAATACAAAGAATCGTTAGTAAACAAGAGAGTAGCGTATTGCAAGTGGCTGATTAAAAGCTGAAAAGTTTGGTTGTTCTACCATTCCATCGGTTCATCAGCAACAGCGGCGATAATAATAAGTGCCATTGTGTTTCACTCTCATTTGGCCAGTGTGTTTTTTTTTGTGCTGTGCTGTGCATGTATACGTGTTTGTGCTCTTTTCTGAATCAGTGTGCGTGTGAACGAGCAACGAGTACCCCACGGAAAATCAAACAAATCACATCCTCGCTCGCCTCTCCAGAACAACTCAACACATGCTGATAATGACAATAGTGTCGTTCGATTGCTAAACCATAATTTATGTATAGCCGCATAGTTATGCACTAAATTTAAGACAGGTAAGTTCCATTTCTCACGTACTATTTAAAATTGAAGTTTGTTTGTTTGTTTGGTTTTCGGGGTTTTTTTTTCTTTCGTCCCCGAGATATTTATATTCGCCCATTTTTTTACAACAATTTTTTGTTGTTGTTGTTTATTTATATAAATGAATGCAACTAGAACACACAGCAGTGGTGCTTAATCTGCTAACATGGTTTCTTACTTCTACCATTCAATCCAGTCTCTGTATCGCACACACTCTCTCTTTTGAAAATGCATGCTGTTCTAAAGAATATTTTCGCATCCTGGTGCTATCATATTGTGCTACCGAAAACATTTGCAAATGGTATGGAAATGAATTGTTACGAGATGCATGTGATTTGAATGGCTTGCGGTGATTTCCGAGTTAATCGAAAAGTCTGCTGAATTCATTTGAGTCAAAGTTTTATGACAGCAACAAAAAAAAAACGATAGATAAAAAAATTGATACTCTACGCAGAAAATGGAAATGGATGATTTTTCTTCTTCTTAAATATTATTGATACTTGAAAATGTCAAGGACATAAAGGAATTTCATGCGTTTCATAAAATAAAGTGCATTTTTTTAATGAAAATGATGAAATCCCAAAGTGAAGAAGTTCATATTGTGAATTCTGATATATAAAAAGGTTAATAAAATGAAATTGAATGAATCGCAAGAGGAAAGAGAAATCATAATAATTCTCGGAAATTCAATTACAAATGTTCATGAAAAAAAGTTCCTTGGAATGCAGATATATTTTTTTTTCTCTCGAAACAGTAACGATCGATTAATAAATGCCGCGCATGTATTATCAAAGGGCGAGAGAAAATTATACGAATAGCCTGCAGTTATTATCGTTCATCCCAGTTACGGGTCAAACAAAAAGTTGTTGCGTTTTAGCTTGTGTATTCAAATGCTAAAATGAGCAGAATCATCAAAGGGATTGACCTTAGCACTGTTATTCGACCGAGTACTCTCCTTCCTCTCTCTCTCTCTCTAGTGCGCGCATTTCCTTAGTCCGAATGGTGCATGTGATATTAAGTATGGATGTGTAAATTCTTCTTGACATCAAATTAAGTTGTGTGAAAATTTCTCGAAAACTAGACATCATGTTTATGTTGTTGTTAACGGTTGCTGATCATCAATTTATGCACATTTGCCAGCTCCATTAACTCAACCGCATAAACGAAATGAGTTGATAAAAAGACTGACTGTGTATGTAAATGTATATGTTAAGTGTTGTATATTGCAACGAATGTCAACCGAATGACTGAACAAATGCTATGTATGCTTTTCACATTTAACATTATTTTGCTCTTAAAACTCTAGCTAATCAATCAAATGGATGGAATGTATGGAAGAGTAGCAACAAATTTGCAAATGCTATTAACACAAAATGTATGTAGATATAGAGCGGAATGAAGAGAAGGAAAAAATAAATATATTTAAATAAAATAACTGAATGAGAGGGAGAGAGAGGGAGAGATGAAAAAGCGGCAACCCAAAGCGTTGAATTTAAACTCATTTTCAGGCAGAAAAGGAAGTGACCGTTTCGAAAAAGCGCTCAGCGTAAATGCAAATGCAAATCAAAGCAACATCAGCCACAGCCAACAACACCATGAATAAGAGCAATGACAACAGCACAGTGCTACGGAGCATAAAAGTTATTATTCAACCTCGTCGCAATTAAAACACACAAATTGTATTGCGCACGAAAGTCAAACCACCGACCAAATAAAGCAACTTGCATAAAAAAAAACTACAAACACTATGCTGCTTGCTTGCACGACAGATGTACACCATTAAAGTGTATGAATTGGATTTAAAAATAAAAATGAAAAAAAAAAATAACCAAGCCGAATGGATTATGAACATTTTCATCAAAATTAGCAACTAAACAATTGGCGAAATCTGTGAATAATTTTCACTTAACCGTCTTTTTCGGGCGGTTATTTTCGTTGTTGGTGTGTTGTTGGATTGGGATTTTTGCATTAATGTCGAATTTTCGTTTAATGTCGAATGGTATGTGTCGAACGGGCACCGTGAATGGTTGTGCGTTACAAAAACCAAGAATATTTTTGTCCAATTGTTTGATTCAGATAAATATAATACAAATAAAATTCATAAAATGAAATGCACAATGATGAAAAAAAAAATCCACATTGGATTTTGATTGTTTGTGTTAACATTTGCCATTTCCATAATTGAAAATAGATCTCTATTCTCTCTGTTTCTCCCCTTTTCGTATGTTCAGAGCCTCTTTGTTCAATATGGGCTTCAACACAAATTAAAAAGTCACAAGCGACGAAACAATGCTCTGCCACGGCATTTAATATCAATATGATGTTTTGTACATGTGTTGAACGGTGTGTGTGTGCTTGTGAGTGTGGTTGAATCAAAATAACAAAATATTTCGCAGTATTTATGTTTGGGCAATGAAAAATGTTATACCGCTAGTTATATTCAAGCATCTTCGGCATATATGGCCGAATATAAAAGAGGCATAAATGGCATACGGTTCTTTGGCCCATAGGGCAAATCCCATGAATTCAATGAACTAATATATTAATAGTGGCAACGCGCCCACATTTTCTATACTCAAAGTCAAATCATATACACATGTTCTCTATCTCAACTTCATCGCATCGATGCATATTATTACGATTCATAACGAATGCTTGTGTTTGATCGGCGTGTTTGGGTCGTTCATTTATAACTGTGCATACGCGATAGAGACAGTGAATAAGAAAGATATATAGAATTTTCAACTTTATTACTTTAAAAAACTGATGAAGTTGAGCATCGATTTCATTTTCCGACGAAGTTTGTGATGTGTAAAATTATATTTCTTGACGCATATTCAATTTTGGTTATTTTGATGGTTTCATTCAATCGAATTGGTAGTTTGTTTGGTATTCAAACACTTGATGCTGGAATTGAAATCAAAAAATGCGTTTATTTGATCGAATCGTGTGAGCGTGCTTGCTTTGGGTGCAGGCAAAATATGTTGAACCACACCGAAAATATGATGACGATTGTAATGATTACAATATGATGTTTAGCTTATATTATGCTGATTGTCTAAAATGTTTTCTCGACATTTGTGGGCTATGATTGAATAGACATATCCTGTTATTTCTTATGCCCAATGTTCGGCATTAATGTTGTTGCTGTGGTCGTTATTGTCGCTGCTGTTGCTTTGTTATTACTATATCATTGTTGTCTCCCATGCATTGCATACAAGATGCTTGAAGCATCATTGTTCCCGTGTGCCTTTGCCTCGCCACCAGCATCGCTTTAGAGCCAGATACCACACTAACAATTTATAATGGGCTTTTGAAGCGTTTATATTACCGATACGGCATATTTTGCTTTTTCTTCCTGTATGTTTATTTTTCACTCTCTCTCCTCCACATTCTCTCTCGGTGTGTGTCTTTGTATTTCTTGTTCACTATCCTATTCCGATGTCTGTGGTGCATGGTTGCCCGAGCCTCATACAAAAGATTTCAGAATGATTTCGTGGGATGTGTTTGTCGTCGTCTTCAAACCCAATTGAATCATATCTTTTTAAGCATATTTTTGCGCTACCAAATTGAGACGACACATTCATTCGACTTCGATATCTCTACATTTTGCCAAGATTTTCTGCATAATATATTTGATTACTATCATTACATACTATTGTTATCTAAACACTTTGTGCTCTACTTTCTACATCTTTCATCTGTACTTTCATATTACACAGTGTTATACACTGCGAAATATGAATATAAGCATTTATTTTCCGAATAAACATTTGCAAATTTATTTGAAGGTTGTTTGTTCGTTTTTCCCCCTTTCGCTCTCGTGGATCAACTTGGCGTTTGGCTTTCGTTCGGAAATATGTGTTAGCAATACACATACATACGCATAAGCACGTGCATCGAAGCTAAAATCAAAACGGCTCTAACTTGACAAAATGTGAAGTTAAACTCACATTCATATTTTTGTTTCAAACTGTGTATCTTGTTGTCATTTACCTCTCCCTCTCTCTCTCTCTGTGTGTGTTGGAGTCGCATTCTAAGTTTCAAACAACCGAACAAACAAGCACATGACACACATTGATTGTTACTCTCGACAACGCACATTCGGCGCGCTCATTTCGATTGTAGAATGGCGAAATGTAAATATGGTATCATGTCGACTTTGGGAATTAAAATAGATAAGAAAATTGTTTTCTTCAATTTTTCTCTGCATTTTCCTTGTGTTGACGTAATCGAAGCCAACCCAAAAAAAACGAGCGCAAAAAAGCAGCTGAAACATAAACCAAACCGACAACAAACTGTTCTACTTCATTGAATTGATGGGATGACAGCAAACAATTATTATTATGGGGCATGAAATGTTTCGTCAAGAAAATCCGGATCTGAAACGAAAGTAAAAAAACCAAAATGACAACTGGCAAACTTCTTGGGCGTTTTTGTTAGGTGCATGTGATATATGTATATAAAACGTGGTTGTCCATCAAAATGGATGATTTGTTGAGTGATAAATGGAACAGCTTGCCCGTGTCTGTCTGGTTTTGTGTGTTTTTTTTGCGAACGTTTGTGAGTAGTCTCTGTCGCGGATAGCGTGTATCGCATTACATATTTGCATTGCAATGGAGTGTACATAATTTGAGTGGTGGTGCAAAGCCAAAAACTCGCTCGTAATACGGATCACGTCGATATCAAAACGATTTTGTCTTTGTGCAACATAGTTGCTACTTACATTGTCCAACCAATGTAATTGCAAGCAAACATACTCATTTCCAACTTCTTTAAAACATTCTTCAAAAGCCCTGAATTATGTTTTGTGTGTGCAATGTGCACGTTTCCAATACGAATTGTTTGACTTCCGATTTTTCAATGATGCATCCGCTTTTACATTGTTTAAAGTAACAATCACAACGTTCATCAACAATTTTCATTTGTCTTTGGATGTTTTGCTTTGTTAAATAATCAATCACATTGAAAATAATAGTAACAATAAACAGAAACGAAAACATAATACATATATATTCTCATAGCTTTGTATAATTGAAAGAAAAAAAAAACTTAAACCAGAAGTGTGAAGAAATTGAATGAAAAGAAAAGAAAACGAAAAGAAAAAAACTCGAATAATAATATTATGCTGTTGAAAAACTATCGCCATCATTGATTGCCTTGATCTACATTATAAAAACATTCGATAGTTGATGGGTTCTCAACTTCTTTCTCGAAAATTGTTTCGTAGAATTGAACGCGGAAATGGGGTCAGCAAGTGGCGGGTTCAAATTGACACAGTCCAAACGCAATAAATATGTTATACACGACGAAAATGACACCACAAAAAAAGAAAGAAAATAACGACAACATATATACACACAGAGAGAGAGAGAGCCGATGCGCGACATTATCAATGTTTGATGTTGAATGAAAACCGTTTGGTAACGGTCGGAATGCCTGTGAGAAAATGAGAATCAAAGGCACGGTTATCGAGTTGTAATATAGATTCTCCGTTTTCGGGTATCATCGCTTGTCGTTTTTACTTATCATTCCATTTATTTTCGGATGTAATGATCTCTTGTCATTCATCAATGATGTGCTTATGTTCATTCGTTCGCATATTCGTTGTATATCGTGTCGGTGTGATGAGCCATTTATATTGAATGGCCTCCGTTAAAAAGCCGAAACGCAATGAAAGTTGCATGAAGCCGCTAGAAAATACACACATTTAGACCACTCTTTTTTGGCTAATATTCGAAATAAATGGCAATTTAAAAGGCAACTTTACTTTTAGTTTCCGCATATATGCTATGGATATCAGTCCGTATATCGAAACCATTCAGTTTATCGGAAATGTGCGCTCTTCTATTTGATGGACAGTTGCGAGCTTCCGTTTCAATCCACTCTATCCATAGTGGATGGGTCATGGTTGGCACCTTCTTGTGCACGGTTCCTTCTATCAATCAATTTCTCTTTGCCCCGCGTATAGATCACCAAACGCATTCACACCCTATCTCTCGCGTAATCTCTCTCTCTCCGAAATACTTTCAGTGCTTTCATCTCATTTTCGTTCGTTATATGCATTCATTCACATAAAATATGGTAATCTCCATTAAAAGTAGCAGCCAGGACTAGCTCATCTATTATTTATATATACATACTCGTGTGTGTGTGTGTGTTTTTTTTCTCTCTCTCTCTCTCTTCATTCATTGGTACTCTCCATCAAAATAGTCTGTATATTCTATTCGTCTTTGCAACACTTAATTCCATCGTTCAAGTTTGTGTTTTAAAACTTGAATGATAAAAAGAACAAGACGGAAATGGTAATTTTCACGGAGAAAATTTGAATCGATGTGAATTTTTAATGCGTTTTTATCACAACACGCTCATTGAACGAACGACATCATACACAACAGTTTCGTTTTGCTGTGTGTCAAAACTGCTTAAATTTTGGTTTGAACGTGTGCCAGCTATTTTTGATGTAATATTAATTTCATTCGTTGTTGTTATTGTTGCACGACGTGTGTCACCAAAAATCGGTCGTGCGATACAAACATCTTCATTTCATTCATAGTTTTCTCTTGACAATATTTTTTTTTATTTATTTTTTTTCGTCACTTTAACAAAGAACTTTGAAATTTTTGTTCTTCCTATCTTCTGTTCACTGTTGCGATCTTCTCGCACTATGTATTCGTTAACTAAATAAACTAACAAAGAAACGCTTACGAAACAAGAGACCGGCAATAAAAATGTATCGTTTATGTTTATATTCACGCCCATCTGCACATAGAATGTGTTCTTATAATAATAACAATAACTGATGTGGTGTACGGACATAGAATGTTGGAACTAGCTCGTGTCATCATTCGCGACGATTCAAATTCAAGTTTGGCTTTGTTTTTGGTTCGATTTACGGTCATGACAATGGTGGGCACTTGGGGCTGTGAACCGTTTCGAGTGAAGCACAGTAGCGTCAGCCGAGAATTGGTAAAACACAACAAACATTTTTTTTTCGGGTTGTCGATAAAATGCCAAAAAACAACGATACAAAAACAAACGATCGTCAACAATAAAGACGACGATACAAATAAACCAAAAAAAAAACTGGTAGATATATGTATAAACACACGATACCAAAATGAGCCAACGAACAAAAAGTGAAACAAAAACAAAACGAAAAAAACATAGATATATAAAATACCGAAAGAAAATATGCCGCAATGAAAATAATACGCGATTGAAATATTGGGATTTTATTCACAGTTTGTTTTTCGTGTGCGGTTTGGATCAATTTTCAAGACGAAAAAAAGTTTCTCTGTAATGTAGAAGCGTGCGTGTGTGCACGCGTTCCTTTTTTTTTTTTTTGTTTCACTTCGTTCGTCTCGGTTCGAGTGTTGTTTTCTTTTCTTTGTTTCAAATAATTTAATGCCACATTTTTTTCTCTCTCTGTCTTCGTTCCACTACGTCGGTACTAACGATTTGCGATGCATATGCGGTTTTTCATATTTCCCGATGCCGAAGCGTAACGAAACAAGAGAAGAAAAAAAAAGAGAATCAATTGGTTCGGTTGCAGTTGCTCTGCGTGGCATAATGGAAAAATACATTGCAATAAAGTCTGTGTGGCTTAGCAAAGACGAAAATGACGACAATGATGACAACGACGACAACAACGATGGCAACTGATATGTGTGCATCGGACAGAAACTCGATTGAGTTTTAGCCGAAAGATAGCTTTTGGAATTTGAGCTCCGTTTTAGTGGTTAGTTATTCGAAACCCCCGATGACAGCCATAAAGATAAAAGTTTTGATGCGCAAATCATGAAAATTTGATGTGATCATTCGGCCGAACACAATAAAACCGACTATATTAGCGTTTTTTTTTGTTGTTGCTGCTGCTTTTGTATACATAACAGCCACAGCCAGTTCAATGGTCCGGTTCAGAATAACGCAAGAAATGAACCACAGAAAATGTGAAACAAATCTATTCAAAAGTTTCACTCTCTCTCTGTGTCGCTCTGTGTGTCAAAACTAAAAGTTTATAATTATGGATTCTTTGAAAACTAATTTAATGTGCGTCTGGTTTGGCAAACGCCAAGTAAACAAAAAAAAAACGAACAAAATGTTCCAAACCAAATGGTTCACAGGCACATCGCAGAACTTATTTGCACGCACACGTACATGCGCTGACGAAGAGATGAGCGCACCAATTATTCAATCTATGCTAATATCATACTTAAACACCGGCTGGTACTTCTTTCAAATGTGAAACTGAATTAAAAAAAAAAAAACAACAATATTCAAAAGTGAGATGGAAAAGACATTGGATGGTATAATGCGTCTTGCTGGAATGCAAAGTGGCAATCAATGTTAAACTATCTGTGAACACAAATCGATTAATTTTTGATTATTATCGATAAATTACGTTGCATTGCAAATGCACGCGCAATTGAAATACACGAATAGCAAAATAGAAACATTGCAGGAAATGATCAAATAGTGTGTGTGTGTGTCGTTTTCGCTGTGAGCCATTAACTGGAATAGCAAAGGAATTCGTCATGCGAGAACAAAAAGTGCACTCGCCTCTCACCACATTACACACGCACGTAATGCATGCATACATATCTGGTTGTTGTTGCAAATTTGCGATCGAATGATTTGGTAAAGTGAGCGTTGATGGCACATCGAACCTATACTGGCATTGACGATCGTGTGCAATTGCCGACGCGTATATGTAAATATGTGCGTGATGAAACAAAGAAATCGATTCTAAACACCAGACAGCAATGCAAAGAAGAAGAAAAAAAAAGCCGTGAACGCCAAAGAAGACGAAAATGATGAAGAAAACACAGAAGAAAAAACAACAACAACCAAAACCAAATGGTTAAAATGTTTTCGTTCAGCTCTTTAAGTGCATTATTTAAATTACAATAAAAATAAATACGTTTAGTTTAAATGGGAACTGAATTCCCCGTAGGAGCTTGTGCTGTTCACACACACACACTAAACGCACAACATCATTTTCGCAACCATTTCATTATCTTTGCTATGTATGATGATGCAGGCGCGAAATATAGCAACTTTTGCTTGACTTGTATAAATTGTCTATTATCCATAAATTGGATGTTGCCTTCGTCTTCTCTTTATTTAGTCTTATTCACTAGCAACGACATACGCCTCATATTCCAGCCATACATTTTCAACATGCTAATCGGACGGTTCGTTGTGGTTTCATGTACGTTTTGTTATATACACACTTCTAGACAAAATGTATAACACTCAAGAATTCCACGAACAATCAGTATTAAATGCGGTATTCCAACGCTTTGTTTTCAAGTCGTTTTTTTTTTGCTTTGCCTTCTCTCATTCATTTGCACCGTTTTGCTCTTCTCATTTCACATTTCTCCTTTGTCCTTTTCATGTGCATGCACTGGGGCACATTCGGAATCAGTCTCAATTAAACGCATTGAATTTGAAAACGCCCGATACATACATACGCATATATACAATCAATTGCGCGCATCGAGCGAAATTAAACACGAAAACTAAACAAATATAACGACAACAATATGTGGAACGTACAATACAAAAAAAGTATAAAATCAAAATGCAAAGCGGCCATACAAAGTACCCATTGGCAAGAGAGTGAGGGAGAATAGAATGAAAGAGAGATAGAAAGTGTTTATGGAGAAAGAACCAAAGAAGAGAAGACAAAACCAAATTAAGACTAACTACACCAAAATACTATGAATGAAACTAAATGCCATTTATAATTAAATGAAAGCAAAAGCAATGAGCAATATGTATGCATTCAACATACTATATGGTACATATAAAACTGCCGGCGGCCTCTCTCTCTCTCTCTCTCTCTCTCTTGTGTCTGTATGTCTTTCTTTTGCTCATTTGACGCGTTCTGTTTATATTTATTGCAGTGAAATCAAAAACGGGAATCAATGTATGTGCACGCATATTGTGAATTGTTGATATTTGGGACATAATTCATGGAATTGAATTCCAAAGAAAACGCAATATATATTTATACAATTCTTTTGTTATTGTTGTGTGTGTGTGTTTTTTTTAAGATTTCACATTTTGACTCAAAGGTCAATTTTGAAATGAAACTTTAACTTTTCTTGGAAGTTGAATAATTGCAATAAACCGAAGGAAAAAAAAAACCAAAAGCGAATTTGACAATGAAAGATGAATGAGGCGAGAGATTAATCGAAAATGTGTGAGTAACATATTCTGTTGTTCATATCATGAAAAAACGGCACTTTTACAAGCAAAATGCATTTCGTTTAAGGGAAAACGGAACCCATTGAAAACTTATCACCTTTTTTTCCCTTTTTTGTTCGTCTGATAACGCCGTTCATTTAGAGATAGGTAGCAAAAGCAGTACAGTTATGGCACATTCCTGTTAAACACAAACGCAAAGTGGTAAACATAACGAAAAGAAACATCATGTACATCCAATGGCCTAAGGCTTAAGATGTCAGACCCGACATTCATTCACAGATAATCCAAAATCCAATAGCATAATTCAATTCTAGTCTGTGTATGTGTGTGTGTTCGTCATGGTTGCTCCAACAAAACCGCATTCGTAGTTGCGTGCACGAATCTAACGAAAAACACGCAATCAAACTCCGGACACACAGACACATTCACATTTATACAGGAAAATCTATCGTTCGTTGGTTCATTCATTCATTTATTTTAAATGTTCTCATAAATGAAATGCCATGTTGGCATCAGATGGTCACAATGTTTCATATCATTTTAAATATGCGGTTCGGTTATTTTATGTTTTGAGTTGCAAAAAACGCGGCCGTTGCCGCTAAATTGAAATTATACTGGTAACGTTTTCGGGTAGCAATTACTGGATAGCAAGGAATTTTCGGAATTTTCCATCGAAAACCACGAAAGAATGGTCGAACAATAAAAAAGTACCGTTAGTTTTTCGTTGCCGTCGTCGCTTTCAATTTCAATCTTTCACTCTTGTCCCATTCTCCTTACTCTCATTTGCCGTTTGTCTGTCTGTGTTCGCATATTCTTGATCGCGTCGGAAATAAATGAGCCCACAGTGTTATGAATGTTTTTTTGCAAAATGATAGTTATATAAAATAAAATTTGGGTTTCTCATGCGAAATTCGGAGAATAGCAATTGTGTATAATTTCCGTGCACACGCAATCTTCAACGCGTTTTTTTTTTGGTTGATTCGGTATCGCTCTATCTCTCGTCGTTGCCGTCTTTCATTTTTGCGTGTGTATGTTGGAAGCCCACATTGGCCCACACGAATCAATTCTAGAATTCTATGGCCTATGTAAGCGAGAGGCGCGCACACTTGCGAACACGAATTTCAAATGTACAGTTGATTCAATAATATTAAGATACACTCGTTATCCAGTTTCAGATTCACTTTTCACATTTAATGGTGTTGTGACTTTATCGCCCGGCGAGCGAATGCGTACCTAAATCTTTCGACAAGATTACTTCCAACTTTGGCACAGAACCGACACAGTATTGCGTGAATGAGTTTTTATTTAATTTCATTCTTTTTTGTCGGTTTATGATTATTTATTTTTTTTACGGTTGTTCTGTAATTTACGTTGGAAAAATGGATGTCAAATAGATTGCAGCATTGACATCATGAACAGCAACAATCTATTATAAAAAAAACATATCGCTATATGACGATTTCATGAAGAGAAGATGAAGGAGAGAGAAAAAACTGCCTCACATAATCACCTAACCGGATAATAAAGTTGCAGTCGACCGAAATAAAAGAAAAAATTAAAACCACGCGGCGCGGCGTTGAAATATTTAAAGAGGCCGTTTTTCATTTGCACTATGCCATGGCGGTGTGTGTCAAAAGCTGAACCGGGATGATGATGTTACAACAACACAGCGCCCGGGCGAAAAAAGAAATGATTCAAGCAACAAAAATGTGTTTGTGCTGATTATGAAAAGAACATTTATCTGCCGCATAAAGCACACCTTATCGCTCATATATATAAAAAAATTCTCTCTCTAAAAAGTGAAAGAATGCGTACGCGGAAGAGTGAAAGATTTCGTGCATGTTAAGGTGCGATTTAGGATCTATGACATCTTTGCACGTATGTGCGAGGATATCTTCAAATGCGGATTTATGTCAATAAAGCAAAGCACCAACAAAACGCACATATTTTTTATTAATAATTTATGTGTTTCTCTTTCTATCTCTCTCGAACACACTTCAACGTGTCTTCATCCTTGTGGTTCATGTATTCACTTTGACGTACCGCATATATGTACATGTGTGTGCGCGCTTCAGTTTCAATTTCTAGCGTTATGAGAAATGGCATTACAATTTCATCTCTATAAATACAAATGAATTGATATTCACACGCAAAATTACGTACGTGTATTTAACCGCCCGAGTAGCTAGCATAAATAAAACAATGATAATAAAAGGTCTTAAAATTGCGTTAATAACATAAATTAATGTATATTCATATGCATGCCGGGGTTTATTTGCAGGCGGAAAAACACTCACAAGTGTGCAAAATGTACGGTAGCAAATGCGTGCTATAAACCTCGAATGAATCTGTCACCTTTTCCATTCTTCTTCACCGATATATTCGAATGGAGGAAACATTGCATGCCTTGACTGCTAAAATGTGTTACATTTCATAATTCGACAGCGGCAAATCAAAACAATGTGCCCGACTTATTGTCGTTTAAACAGCAAACGATTTTTGGGCAATGAAACAGTGTTGCCGAGCATGAACCATATGAAAGCGACCGACAATTCTTGTGAAATTCAGTTCGACTGGGTCGGTGCACTGTGAATTTTATACACACCAGGCGCGTGTTCTATGCGCTTGTTTGTGATACATATGTGTGTTGTAAATATTATGTGGTATTGCTGTTAACTGCGTGCACAATTTTATGAATTCCCGATGTTAATCATAACCATAATAATCATTCGAGGCGCTCGGATTTGCTTTTAGTTGTCGTCGCTGTATTTTTTCAACAAAAAAGGAAAAAAAAAAACAATTTCATGATTTAACTGTGCAAAGTGCAGTGTATACACACACAAACGCACCAGACACATAGAATAAAAACACAACAAAGCTAATAGAATTGCAAATAAAACAACACAAAAGCCAAGAAAAACACCGAATTGCGATTCGGTTTTAACGCGCGGTTTGGATGTATGTATGTGTTTTTGTTCAAGGGGATTTTGTGTGTTCCTTCGCGCGTCACACACTCTTTCGTCTGTCCTGGCACTTTTTCGTTCTCATTCTGGCTGGCTGGTTTATGTATGATTGCTGAGCGTCTCGAACGAATTTTACTTTGCATGTGGCTCTCTCGAGCCACCCGAAACAACAACTGAACATGAAGCAATAACATGACACGAAATATATGTTCAAGTATTTATAAATACACATGGAAAATATTTCCCGGTGAAAATTATTATGATAATATATTAACAAAATGATTTTATGCTCTGTGAATTCAACAATCTAAGGCACACCGAACCGATGATTTTTCGTGTATGTCGTGCTCACTGCACATTCTCGTTTCCAAACAACTATACGTTGCTTTCTCGAATTTCCCTTGGCATCGGTGGTGGTAATGGTGGTGTTACCGCCATCTGAAAAAAACGGTAGCTACTTTTTCACACTGAAACACAACTATTTTCACGTTCGTTCGCTTCTTATTTTCATTATTTTTGGCCGCGATGAATACCATAAATGTATACATATATGTGTGTGTGTGTTTGTATGTTGTTTTTTCGAGGTTTTCATTTCATTTTACCTTAAAAATTCATTAATGGAATGTAATATTAAGTCTTAATTCATGATTTCATTTCACATTAAGAACAACACACACTGTGTGTGACTTTTTTTATTCAAAAACAGTTGTTGTTCGTGTGTTGCCTTTTTTTGTATTTTTCTAATGAAAACTGTGTAACATGTATGCGTTTTAGATTCATTTGCATCATATAACTCACTGTTTTGTGTGGCTTCAAATTATTCTACGGTATCGTTATACGGTGCCTGATGGGGTCGTTTAGATGGTGTTATTCCGATCCACAATACGTGTATGTGTGTGTGTAATATATGCATTGGCTAGCGCGCGTAAAAATGAGCTCCTTCCTAGGCTCCTTTGTTCTTTATTCTTTTCTTCTCTTTTTCTTCCTTTTTTCGTCACAATGTTAATAATTCCGAAAAGGTAAAAACCAAAGAATTATATCGCTTTCGTGTTATTGCTACTTTATGTGTGTCTGTGGCTCCCGTTCTTCGTATTGTGTATTTATGCACACCGCTTGTTTTCTTTTTATTCATTTCCATCCTGTGCTTGCACGTAATTATCGTTTCGGCGGTCACATTATTTTCTTTATTAATGAAATAAAGTGTATCGTCACCAGCAAACCTATATATATATTCAACAATATATGAGTGATTGAATGTAGTTTTCGCTTTTCGGGCCGGATACCCGGTTTATTTGTGTATGTGTGTTTGTTGTTGTTATTATTATTACAATTTATATAATTCGCATTGTTTTATTCTTGTCGGGGCAGGAAGAATGCTGTTCAGAAATTGAAAATAGTCAACAAATTTGTTGAATGAAAATGAGAGAGAGAAAAAAGGACGATAGGCAATTTTTATTGTGTTGGCATTGTGGTTGTCATACACTCACAGTGTAAATGAGCATTCGGGAGGATTTCAGGGTTTGGTTTCCTTTTTCAAAATGTTGTTACGTTTACGGTTCAATTTTCACGTACGCTTTTATCCGGCTGCCACAAATGCGAACCGAATACATCCATGGATATTTTCCACCTCTCTTTCTCTTTCTCTCTCACTCACTCCCACTCTCTTTCTCCGAAAAAAAGAAAATCGTAAATCTTCGGTGACCAAATCATTCCTCTTTCAGTTTCGAACTTTTTCCGTAAAAGACGAAATGAATTGTGGCATTTTCCCTCGACCTTTTTTTTTCACCATTGCACACCTCTGTTCAGGGACGGATTGCGTGATTTATAGTTGAACGTACCACTTTGCTCTAGTTCAATTCAGCCGTTTCCAATTGCCAACATGCACAAAATCACACTACAAAGTGTAAAATAATGAAAGGAACTACATTCCACAAAATACCGTATCCAAATCTAATAACGGTAATAATGCCTTTGATTTGATGGCTAGATGACTATTAAATTAGCGCAAAATATTCACACGCATACCAATATACGCATTTTCTTCTCGTATAATTAAAGCAACTTATGTTCTCTGTCTCACCTTCGACTTGTCTCGTACTCCGCGTGCCGGTTTTTTTTAAATTCCTTTATAATGCTTCTAATTTGGAATGCAAATTGCCAATAAAATAGGTGGAAAACATGAGCACTGTTCGGATACAGTAGACGCTCGACAATTTTTTTGTATGTTTTATTGGATTTTCATGCCAAAAGTAAAAAATTATAAACCATCTGGTTCAATTGCTTTTATGATACAATTTGCTCCTTTTTCACACACTCTCATACTTCCATTCGTTCGACCATAAAATATTATAGTGAAAAATAGATGCCATTTTACACAGTTCTGATAAATCTAACAAAATGTTACTATGAAAATTGCAGTTTACTTTATTGTTTTGACTTTTGAATCAGTGCTTTTTATCGATTTTCCCTTGATCGCGATATTCTTATTGTTTTCATACAAAAGTCATGTTTTTATTTTCGTGTGCTTCAACATTTCCACGAATATGTTTGTTTTCATAATATATTTAATGAATCAATGAGTCACGATGTAATTAGAGATTTACACTATGTTTTGATGAATGTATGTAAATGAAAACTTTGAATGTAATATCAATCGTCATCAACTTCACGTTCAGTTTAAAACTAAAATGCAATACTGTGATGTGAAAATTAAGTGCATCTCACACCAAAACAAAAACAAACCAACAACCGGAATCAATAATTGGCTTATTCTCGCGACACTAATAGCACTGTGAAAGCAAAATTATATTTTAATTAAAATGTATTTAATTTGTTGAGATTCTGACAAAGATTTGAAAAGCTTTTGTTGGCCTGAACTCCGTGAGCATTAACAATGCACTAAATAGCACGATGTTTGGCACGCGTTCGGTGTCATGTATAACAAATAGATTAAGTATCAAAGCTCAACGTCAACAATGTTTATATAAAAAATGCGTTGGCGTATATAAAAAAAACGAGTTCAGGAATTGTTCAAACATTCTGAAAAGTGAACGAGAAAAATCACACGGTATCGTCATTTTTAAAATGTTTCATTAAATTGTCAGTCGTGAATTTTTCCAAGCGCATTTATGCAATATCGCTGAACAGAAACCAGGTTAAACTTCTAACGTATTCATCTTGTCATTTGTGAATGATCACTCTTCCTCTTGCGGACGGTGTATCAAATTTTATTTAAAGCATGAAGCAAGAGCTATACGGATTTCAAAAGCACAATGTCCATCGAAAAATGTCAGATGGACAATGTCGAGGGGTGATTGAATTACACAAACATGTTGTTGATGATGACAACGATGGCTACAACTGAAAGTCGGAACGATGCAAAGAATTTCAATCATTAAAGTTTGTTTTCAACTAATTAAAAAAAAGTGTGTGTGAGAGAGAGAGTCACTTTAATGGCGAGACGCACTTGAAAGAGTATAACAAGCGTACATAATATTAGACGTGATGCGTTGCACAGTACACAGAAAATGCGAATGAAATATCTTCTCTTTTTTTTTGATGTGATGCCGACCAAAAAATGGTAGAGTACACACCATGCCAACCAATTCAATATACCACTTTTCAGTACTCATTAGCAAACTTTATATTTGAATTGGAACAAGTTGAAAATTCACTTTGAAACAACGTGCAGATTGTATATGTACTGATGTGCGTATACGTGTTTTGAGTTGTCAATGTTATTCTCGAAAGGAACCAAGGGAAAATTATACAATTTTTTTTACTTCTGTTTTCGGCCAGGATTGATATCACTTTACAATATTGCCCTTCATCACTCAAAAGTACCACCACACAAGCGAAGTGGTTAATGTATGATGAAACGGAGGCCTATAATCATCTCTCATCTGTTTTTTTCTTCTTCTTCTTCTTCTTCTTTTACTTGCCTGACTTAAAGTTTTTTTATTTCTGGGTTGAGCAAAGAAAAAAAAATATTTTTTTTTACTATGACTTACTCCAACAAATCCATTACCTGGAGGCTATTGTGTATGAGTTTATCATTGTGCCCGTGTATTGTTTGTCGTTAACTTCCTTCCAGTTTATGCTGATAGAGAATGAGTTTTATTTTACTACTTGATGTATAAACTCTAAGTCGTTTGATGCAAAATGTAAATTATCTAACTGCTTTGGTAGAAAAACGCAACACAACAACAACAACAAAATAATATATACACAACGAAAGAGGAAACGAAATCAACCTACACACAGACATTCATGTGAGCAAACACCGACCATGGCAAAACGATTGAATAAATATGACAAACGAGTTGGTGGAATGAGAAGGATAGATAGTGAAAAAAAAACTTGAGCGAAAAGCATAAAATCAGAAGCCATAGAGAAATAGCAACGGTGTGGAAAAAAGGTGTAACAGAACACCTGAGTTCATTTGGTAAAAGTGCTCATCTCTCTATCTAACTTAATGTATATGACGACGGCAAAACGAGATGGTGCAACATCAAAATGAAATGACAAATATTATCCAAAAGGATAAAGTTAAACAAAATACGTGGATGTGCCGTGTCAAGATAGCAAGAGAAAAGAAATATATAAAGAGACAGAACTGGAAATGGTGGAGACAATGTTTCAATTTAATGGAGCATCATACCGATGAAATTGAAATCACAGTCGGCACAAAAATTACATATATAGCGTTTGTGGCCGCTGAATTGTGGCAAACGAATAATCGAATAAACTTGGAAACTACACATGGAAGAGCACACAGTTGTTTTTTTCATTTCGTTGCTCGGCTTTCAACGGTATGTGATGTGTTTTGTCCAGGTGCTTTTGCCACACTTAAAATGCAATGCATTTCGATGGAATTCACCCATTCGTATTGCCTTACAATGTTTCACTCGTTTACCACAAAATTTTCCATATACCTTCTGTGTGTGTGCCCTTCGTGCGTTGTCATTTTTTGAATAGCAGCAAGTGAGATTGTGTCCCATCGTATGATATTATCCAAAACAATATCGGATACAAACAGTAATCAAAATTACATACTCACAAAACTGAATACGAAAATACGCGAACTGTAATGATGCAAAAGTACTAGATAGACATGATTTTGGTGTGCATCGCATTGTAAAATTCTTGAATCGCTTTGAATCAGTGTTTGTGTGTTGCACATTACGAAACGCGACAATTTATCATAAAATATGCACTCACATACATGAGAAAGGTTGGAACGCGCGGGATTACAGTAAATACGCAAGGTGCATGATACGAAATGTGCATGATACGAAATGTGCATGTGAACAAAAGAAACAGACTTGCGATAACCATTGCAAGCAAATCTAAGCAAACTACAAAGAGAGAGAGAGACAGAGAAATATCGACTACGTGTAGAAAAAGACAAAAATGAACATATAGCATGCATCCTGAACACCGAATCCCCATCGATTCGACAAAAGAGATGCACACGGTTTCATTATTTGTGCATGCCGACACACGGCATCTCACCGTATAAACACACACACAAGCATGAAGAGAAAGAGAATGAACGAGAGATGTATAGATTCATTCAAGAAGAATGAAGAACTCTCTGCAGTCTTTTGTTGGGCTGCTTTTTATCTTTGAAAAACGATTTCTGTGGATCATCACGAAACATCGCGTAAAATAATAACAACATCTGCATCTGCATTCACATCTGCATTTTCATACAAAAAAAAAACAAAGACAATTACGATTTATGTTCCATCTCGAATATAAAAAAACGGGAGTAAGAGTAGTCACCGTTGTTCCCATTTAAATTGGAATGATAAACGGTACGAAGAAGAAAATAAAAACAAACACAAATTCGACATTTTGTAGGCGAACCGGATGACATTGCACTGCATCACATGCTTTTTACGATAATGTTTTCAATCATATTGTGATTAGTAGTAACATGAAAGAGATGCATGATCCCTCTGAGAATTCCAACATAATTTTGATTAGCAAACTATTGAACAATTTAAAATCGGATGATTTTCCATTCGCCCGTCTCCGATTTATTATTCGAATAGATTTTCTATGTCTCGTTTATCAACGAAATGACTGAATACTGAAAAGATGACATTGAAACTGTATGACATTCCGTCCGTTGTTTTTCTGCAAAAGAAAAAGAAACCGGGGAAAAAATAAGTAAAAATTCCAACCTTTTACCGGAGCGAAAAATTCCAGAGCTTTGCCATACAGATTCTACAGTTGGAATGCGCTCAAATGATGATGCAAAATAATAAAATAGTAAAATAGGATTAATTATTTGCATGCAGAATTTAAAAAAAAAGTATGGAAGAAATCGTGCGGCACGAAATTCAATGACACATGGTGCTAGAGATGATGCGCCCATTGAGCCCACGGTAGTCACAAATAGTTAACTTGCACATATAAATGGATTTTTCTCATTCTCTTCTCGGCGCCATCTTACATTTCTCGAAGAACGAGAATGAGAGAATTGAGTGTGAGAATGGTTGTTTCTTTCGGTATGAGCAATGAATTTGCCTGATGCACCGGGGAACGTATTGAGACATTTTGCTGCATCACCACTTTTATATAAATAAACGTAATTCATTCGAGATACATCAAAATAATATTTTTTGATGCTTGAATGTGACTTTGAGTCGGTAATTTGTCATCATCTATCAAATTTATGTAATTCAATTTACAATATTCAGTGTTTTTCAACGTCTTTCTTGCTTCATACCTTGACACCTCATCCAACTCTCGCTTATATTGTGACTCCTTTGTTTCATCTTATAACTTGCACTCTAACTCACATTCATATTCATATTCGGCTGTTCGGCGCTACACTACCAAAGTTGAACGAAGGTCATGGAATTCATCGAACCACAAAACCGACTCCAAGGGGAATCACGGCAAAGTTCCTGAAATGCTTAAAACATAAACTTATCGCATTCGAAGTCAATCATTTTGAAAATGATGAATAATGGTGTTGCGATGCGAACAAAAATTCCGTTCAAAATGGCAACATTGGATTCAAATAGTTCGATATGCCAATGAATTGATCTTTGTCGTTATGAACTTTATTATTTAATTTTTTGCGTTTTTTTTTTAATAAGAAAACCAATTACCTGACTTCAATTGAAGAAAATGCTCCATAGACTAACGACGAAATATGAAACACTTGTACAACTATCAAGTTCGTAGATGCATTTGCGCGTCTACTTTGATGCCAAAACACTGGCGAACATTATTTCCGTTGAGAGTGTGTAGGGGCGATGTTGCGATATCATCGTGTCATGTTAAAAATGAATGAATAACATGTTCGAGCTATTTTCATTAATCATTCAGCAATATGAATAACTTTCATTGCTTTTAATGCTCTCTCAAGCTATCATTGCTTCTTACCTCATCTCATTGCTGGCTTTTTTTTGTTTGCACTCGACTTATTTCGATTTTTGTTCAGACAGCAGCAGTGATGGATTCTCAGCATTTTTTTCACGTTAACTTTGTTCATCGGAGAATTTTAAAACTTATCCATAGATGTATCAATGTATGGCATCTATTTTATGGACGATCGAATCCATTCATCTATTACGATTGTTTTCACATCATTTTGTGAATAAAATTCAAACTCGTAGGATAACCATTGTGCAATGGTTCTTCGATTAAAAATGTATTTTCTAGTTTATTTATTTGTTTTTTTTTTATGCGAATTTAATGATCCAGTATAAATGTATCCATTTATCGATTCGCTCTTTTTTTATGTGTAAGCATTATATTTGTTTATGTTCTTGAATTGCAATTAGCCTGCAAACACGGCCAATTCATTTGGTAAAAAGGAAAATGCGCATCAGTCTTACGGTTTCATTCAATTGGTTTGGGTGTTTTGGCCAGGTTTATATTATGTTTATACAATTTCATTGGGGGATTTGTGTTGAGAATATGCTTCAATTACCATTTCGAATGAATGGATCACCATTGCTGCTCTGTGTGTGGAGTTTGGCTAATAAATGCATGGCCGCCAGCCACATGGCCACATTACGTAAAATAACATCCACAACAACAGCAGCAACGGCGTCGGCGGCACCAACAACAACACAGAAAACATATCGTCGTTTTGCACATCCATACCTTTTGATTATATCAGACTGGTCAGAACAAAATTTAAACCGAAAAAAAACAGCAACAAAAAATCGATACCGGTCGGTTCTCTCACGCCTCAACTCTCTGGCTGATATGTTGTTGTTGTTGTCGTCGGTGTGTACTGAGAAATTTTCAGCCTTTTTTTCGCCTTTACATCGTTTAAATTTGCTGTGGATATTTTTCCAACTTTTGTTGGTTTCCTGTGAGCGCTCGCCCATCATTGGTGCCGCCCGCGTCGCCACTTCGTCGATGCTGTGCCATAGTGCGCTTATGTTGGTCGCTGGTTAATCTCATATCTTTTTCGAATTCATTTGGTTTCGCTTTAATATTAAAATTTAAAATCATTTTGCATGCGAAATGATTCATATATATAAAAAAAAATTGTTGTTTGGTCGGTGTGCGTTTACAAACGACTGAACCAGTGCCATATTCTGAAGCATAATCGTGAAATCGTGTCGAGTCAAATGCACTGAATAAATGAATATTATGAGTAAAACGACGTATCGCGTGGATGGACCTGTACTAAAGCAATAACAATAACGAAAAAAACCATACTTCCTAGTTATTCTGAAATCATATTGCAAAAATACGCGATTGTGAATAAAACGAAACGGTATGAATTGAATAAAAAAAACTCGTACACATCTATTGAATTCACAGTGGCCAGAGATGAATGATGCAAAAAAACACACACACACCACACAAACTGAGACGAATGAGCAAACATGAATTACTCAACATTCAGTTAATGTACGAGATATATGTGCATATGCGCATGATGAGCGGGTGTTTATTAATGTTTGAAATCGTAATTCGCTGTCATGAGAGAAAGGAACAGCAAAAAAAACACAGTCGCGCACACAACAATCAAAAATACACAAAATAACACACCCGTACTCGAACACTCACTGCATCTGGACACATTGTAACAAAAATGTATTTTAAGTGCGTTCTTTTTCATTCGATTCATTCGCTCTGGTTTCATTTTATTACACATTGTTGTCACGAGAAGAGTAGAATTAACACACTGACAGTGAACACACACAACCACAGAAGCGGAAAAAATGGAACGAAAAAACATCGAAATTGGTCAATCCAAAGGCAAAAATTATTATAAATTTGTGAACATAGACACGATATATAACACGGTAAAATATTTTATTAATGAAAAGAAATGCGAAATGAAAACATAAAACTGGAAATATATACAGAGAGAAAAATTAACAATATTGAAGCGCCTACACCTCAATAGGCTATTTAATGAGATGGCCGCAACAGCGACCTACCAAAAAAAAATGAATAAATTGATCGTTGGAAAATTTCATTCATACGCTTCAACACACACAAACAATACCCAAAAAAAAACAACATTTACATGAAACTCACTCATCACAGGTCACCATCTGAGTGGACATTTCGAATCGAACAACAACAAATTGATGCGTTGAAAAAAAAAACTGTTTATTGTCACTTAAAATATTGTGTATTTTTCATTTATGGACAAACATTTCTTCAATGGATTCAAATTTGGAAGTTTTTTGCAAAAACAAAAAAAAAACGCACACAAATCGCTTACACATCAAAAGAAAAATAAATGAAAAAGCAAAATAAGAAAAATTACGGTATAATGCAGATAAATTAAGCAAAAAAATGAGACAGAATTAACCATGTAATGGGTTGGATACATAAAGTGGCGTCGAAACAAAAGCCAAATCCAAACAACGATAATAATAATAATAATAAAATTGACGACGACACAAAAGATGCCAACGAAATAAGATTAACATTATACAAACAAGTGACAAAAAGAAAGGAAACACATATATACACACAGAGAGAGAAAGAACGCAAATGACGACATAGAATGAAAGAATAAAAACAGGCCATGTGGCATGAAACAAAAGCGAGACATGAGTAAGCCAGTGAAAATCGTCTATTTATTAAAACAAGTTCATACAAAGCCATGTAAACACGCAACTAAAATCGGCTAAATACTCGACGAATCGGTGCCAAAAATGTATGAGAAAAAGACAGGAAAAAAAGAAACGAAGCAATGAGACTGAGAGTGAAGAGGGGAACTTTGTGGCACGCAGTTTGGCGACGAATAAGATCCATTGAACCGATTCATTCTTTGAATGATGATACTCATGCATGGATTTCCATGTGAATTGCATTTGATTTGAACTCGCGGCGGCCAAGCTTTGTTGCATGCCTTCATTAGTGCGGTTATTGTTGTTTTCTCATTTCTCACTGTCTCTATTTCACTCACTCCATCTCTCTTCCTCTCTTCCGTATGTGTATTTACGTCGACCGTTGTAGACATTGCGTTCCGGTATGCCTTTGTGTTTTCTCATTTCAAATCACTTGGATTCACTCGTAAATATTTCTTCTTTTTTTTTTCATCGTTCTCCACAGTCCGGTTCGAGTTTGCTTATTACAATTTCAACTCCTTATATTTGCTCACATACTTCATGGCCATTGCATTTTACACAAAATCTGGCCCCAGTATAATCGTCAACAATTCGATGTAAATGCCATTCTCTGCCATGCTACTACTCTTCTATCTCTTTTCATGCAATTGCCGAAAATTGTTATTGTTGAATCGAATATTCAGCACACACACACACACATTCTCAAAACCAAAACGTATGCTATATCATTTTTGTCATTTTCTGGCACAATACGAGTGCTTCTCGCTGAAAGAAATCCGAAGCTGGACAACGCAAAAATTATGCTTTAAATTGATTATGTACCGGAAATTCGATGATGAAACATTATCCAAAATGCTAGAGAGTATTTTGTGATGAGAAACTCATTTTAAAAACAAAAATCCACTTCCATGTGAAATGTCTCGAAGCTCGAATAAGCAAACGATAGCATATCCAATTCTGCATGCATCTGGATTATATTCTAAGCGAATAGTTTTTTTTTTTCGTTTGAAATGCACTTCCAACAAGATCGGAAATATTGCAGAAAGAGGATCTGGTTGATACAAATGAGATTGGGCATATGTTTCGAATGGCAAAAAAACAGCGACAACAACAAAAAAACACATACAAATTTGAGAGAATGTGAATGTAAGAGGAAAATAACGTGAAACTGTTTAAGAATGAGGGCTGAATGATGATGATACATACATTTGTCAATTTTGTTTGCGATGCTGATCTTGAAGCCGGTGTCTAAATCACCAAAATGCTTGCGTGAATATGTGTTTGTTTTGTTATATCGAAATCGGATCACATTTTATCCTGTTGTGTGTGTGCCACTTTTGATTGGTTTTTATGTCGAACATTTATTGCTGGAGCGTTTTTTTTATTTTATTATATTCACTTTACTTCTCTCTAACGTACCCACTAGCATCACGAAAAATGTTTACGTTCACAAATCCACATCAAATTATCATCGTTTCGTTCATCATGTTTTCGAAAAGAAAAAAATTTCTCTTGTCAGCTTTTATCCTAGAGTATTGCCACGGCTGCTTCCATTTGCGGCTCGTTCAAATGACGAATGAATCACAAGATGGTGCAGATATACACATATTACACATACGAACGAAGCAACAATAAAAAAGATGAAAGAAGCAAAAAGTAAAAAAAAAGAGTGGTATGCGTCCAGCAAAGGAGACATAAAATGCTTGTATGGCATGCGATAATTTCATCCGTGCAAACTAAAAACTCTACAAAATTGCCGAAGAGAAAAATGTATAAAAGAAAATACAAAGTGGAGAAAAATTGTTGCGAAAAAGGGAGCGAATGGACAAAAAAAATGTCTAATAGCGAAATAAATGTGCGGCCGCAACCAAGAGTCAAAAAACAACTAGTTAAAAGACGCAAACGAACAATATTGTGTATATGTGCTTGAAATCAAGTCAAAAGAGTAAAAATGATTGTGTGTGAATAAAAAAATTAATTCAATTTATTTTTATTTTATTTTTCACTTAATTGTTGGCATGGTTCGTTTTTTTTCTTCTCGTGTGTCTTCTCTTCCGTCGCCGTTGGTGCTGGTAAGACTACGTGCGAGGATTTCGTTTGTTGTTCAATTTTCTTCTCATTTTTCTTATGGTCACTTTGCGGGCTTTTTTCACCATCATTTTCGTTCCAATCATCTCTTACTTTCTCACTCGCTTTGCTTCGAAATGTGAACGTGTTGCTTTCTTCTTGAACTTGACCAAAAGGAAAAAAAGCGAGTTGTCGGTGATGTCTATCGTTCGTTGATTGCATTTTAGTTTTCTCATCGCATTTTTTGACATTGAAAGAGCGAAAATAACAATAATTAGTTATTTATAATTTGTTCTTCGGGTCTAAAGTCGTCATCGTCAATTTGGCTGTTGTTGTCTTTGTTTTCGTATATACGTTTTTTTATTTATATTTCTCTCGTCTTTTTCGTTGGCTCCGTGTGTGTTGGCATTTTCGCCGAAGATGAAATAAAGATAATTGCATTGAAAGCCGCCATGCACGTTCACACATGCACATGTAAACGGTGATTCATCAATTTGGCTTTCGTGTATTTTGCTTTCGTTTTGTTGTGCGTTCGTGCGTGCGTGCGCGCTCACCCGCGCTCTCGCTCATTTGTTCGCGACACAAAACACTCTCACAGGATACCGACCGGATAAATCTTACTCATCAAGCAAACAACGAAAAATGCGCCTTTTTATTTTGTTTGACGCATGTATAACAACTGCGACCATTCAATATTGGTTATTGAGCTCCCACATTAATGAGAAACGTATTAGCGATGCAAATGATTTTACTCATAAAAATTAATTGGCTTTTCGATTAATCATTCAATAATTTATTGATTTTCTCTTCTTCTTTTTTTTCTTTCTCCCATCTCTTGGATGTCTCTTCTCTGCTTTTCCTCGAGTATGGCGAAAAAAAAAATCAATTTAATCTTCCATCGTGATGTAAAGATCGTGAATTATTCCATACTTGAAAAATGTCGAGGTTTTGAATAGGTCTTGCGATTCACTGCGTAGTTTATCTCGTATCTACATTTTCTCAACGAACTTTAAAAAAAAAGACAAAGTAGAAGAGAGACAGAAAGGGAAAAAAGATGAGACGAAAAAAAATATATATATGCACAAGTCAAGGAGTGCACTTTAGAAAAAATGTGTATGTATGACTAGATATATGAGCATATCATTGAAGCAGCAGTAATTCAACGATTGAAATCACAAAATGAGAGAAAAAGTAACAGAGAGATAGAGTGAGAGGCAGTATGAGAAAAAATGCAGAGAAAAAGGAAATCATGTTTCCCTTATTGCGAAACATACTTTTTTCTTATACGTACCGGGAAAATTGAAATTTTTTTTTTCAAAGTTTCAAAAAAATGGGGAGCAGGAAAAAAAAAGGAATTAGCTTTTTCTCAACTGTCTTCCGAGAATTGAAGTTAAAGGCTGATATCGGAGCCTTGACAATGTGCCACCTTGACATTCGCAAAGTCAAAAATCAGACAATTTGAAAAGGGAACGAAAAATGGAGTGAACAAATTTACAAAAATTCCCGGTTTTTCCCGGCCTAGTGGAAAGTCTATAGTATGACACATCAGATTGCATACTTCTTGATAAAACCATCGCTTACAATTTCTCAAAGTTCAAATAAGTGTTCCCTAGCGCGCCTCACCTCATCCGCCCGCACTCCATCTTGTCTGCCAATTATTCACGTGGAATTTACTTGTGCGAAAAAAGAACAGAATTTTGTGCTGTGTCTGCAAAGAAACACATCGGAAGAGAATAAATCGAAGAAAAAAAATGCGCCGAGAGAAGAAGAAGAGAACAAACGCGAACGCAATATTTCATGATATTTTACCATAACATTTTTTTTCAACATTCGAATTTTGTCTACGATGAACAAATGAAGTTCATAAAAGAAAATTACATTGAAAGTGAGTGGTTTTTTTTCTGTGCATTGCGAATCGTGCGATAAATCTGTTTCACATGCTCGAGTCAAAAGTCACGCAAGACACAAAATGCCAAAAAAAGGAGAGACACACGAATTGAGAGGCTTCAAGCACCAAAAACGACGGCAAAAGTAGAAAATTAAAAACGATTTATAATTCGATTTGATCTGATTATTTGTAAATAAAATAAATTGTCTCTCTGCTTTTCTCTTCATTGAAATATCGGGCTGGGAATTGCAGTAGCAAAAAGTCAAACCAAAAACACACACAACAACAACGAAAGAGCAACGAGAACAAGGAACACACGTTTTCATCATATTAAATATTATTATGATAATCATTTTTGGTTTAATGTGTTTTCCCTTCGTTTGTGTCTATAAAAATGAAATGGGATAAAAGCCGATGACGGAAATCCGAGTTGCGTGCGATTTTGTTAACGTAGCAGTCATGAAGTACACACACACACACATCATTTGCCAATTTAACGAATAACGAATACATCATACAAATTTACTCTTTGTTTGAAAGGCATTTCAATACCGCTTAACACACGTACACGCGGCGTTGTTTTTTTTCCTCTGCTATTTATTTATATATATATCTCATTTTCATTGTGCCTCAGTCAATATTTTCCATTCTCAATTTCTCTAGTCCCTTCATTCTCGCTATATTTTCGTTTTGTTTTATATTGTTTTGGTCTGCCATCATTGCCGCCATTCAATGTTCAAAATAACAAAATGAAATGAATCGAAAGAAAATCAAATTTAACCAGAAACCACAATGAAATCGAATTTTGTGTGTACATTTGGGGTACCATATATGAAATGGCAACTGATTATAATGGGCTACTGTTGTTTATTGAATGCATATAATGAGATATTGCATATAGATTTGATGTGCCCCTGGTATAATTTTCAATCCACTGATGCATTCATTGCTTTTCTCGCTGAACGAAAGATGAACAGAATCGAATCTATTATGTGGTTTATCAAAAACAAAATGTGTTTGTTGTGGGTTTCATTCGTTTTTTTTTTCGAAATCTGTTCAATGCTTGTCTCTGCAGGACTGCAGGTGGCTCTGAAAAATACCATAAATATATATTTAAAAAAAAAACTCTTCCAATATATGGCCTAAGAAAATCTTAATACATATATCTTACTTGATGTGTGAAACGAAAAAAAGGTGGTCGGTGAAATGTGAAAAATCGTCTTGATGCCACGATATCAAGTGAATGACTTTATATAGATTTCGATCTTCATGACACTTCAAAATATTGTTGGTCATCAATTCCTTTCTCGTTGCGCATGTAGAAATTGCATCCCATGTCGATATAATGCTTTGAAAAGTATGCACATCCCTTGTGTGTGTGTGTGGGGCTCGAATTCATCACATTGTTCGCTCCATTTTCAAAGCGCTACACACCATTTTTATATATCTATTAGAATGTGTCGTCAGTTTTCGCGTGAGATGTCTTTGTTTACATCTTGATACGGTGCTTCAATTGTCAGAGTTTTCTTTTTTGTTGGCAAAGTTTCAATAAATTGGAATTTATGCATCCAACCTTTTCCATTTTGGAATCAAGGTCTATTGTACGTATGATTACATCCAATGGTGGTGATGGTGGTGATGTAACGGCAAGAGGTGCAATGTGCATTGTATTAGGTGCCGACAATTTATGCACTACATTCAATTTTAAATAAATTGCCGTATACGATCCCTGTTGACTCATTCACATACAGTGTCTGCTCACATAGTCATCTTCTTTTTTGTCATTCTCTGAAGTTTTTTTTTTCATTCTTTTGCTGACATAGTGACAAGCCATCGTTTTTAATATGTATAAACCGCATCTCTCATTAAAACGATGCGAAAAGAACTCTAGTGCACATCCAAACATAAATAGATTGTGTCATATGTTAGATGGCTTACCGGTTCGTCTTTGCACTTGTCTCATTCTCTCCGGTGGAAGTCTATATATATTTGTTTTTTTTTTTTATTCACATATCTCATGTTGCATGCTCTATCTCTGAGCTGGTTCTCATATCTGTAATTTGATAAAATAGCTTTTGTTTGTCTTGAATCAATGTATCCGCAAGAGTTATTGTTATATAGAGTAAGAGTGAGCGGCTTCCTGGGATTTATTTTATTAATTTCTTTCGTCTTCTATTAAATTATAACATTTTTTCCATATTCATGATCATAATAATGATGGTATAAGAAATTGTAGAAGTAAAATATGAAAATAAATCGTGTATCTAGGGGGTGGACACAAAATCGCAACTAGCAAAAATATCAAATGTATGCGTTTCACTAAAAAAAACTTTAAAAAATTGGCAAGACCCGCCACGGGTCACCCGTGTCTTCCCCCTAGGTACATTGTTGATTGAGCAGACAAAAAGTGTATATAATATGTTTTGAGTGAAAAAAATGAAATTCAAGTATCAGCGACATTGACTAATGTGATATTCGATTATTTTTTCAAAGGTAGCAGTCAAAATGATATGAAATTAGATGTGCATTGTGGCTTATACGCATTATTATTAATCACCGGTGCGATCTTTTTCGTTTCTTTTGTTACTTGCCACAAAAATGACTATATTGATCGTGAACGTGAGGGCATGATAAAGAGAAATTGTGTTTTGTCGCAATTTTTTTTTGTTATCTTGGCACGTGTTATCGATAGCTTTTGTTATGTTATCGTCATCGTTTTGTTCTTCCGCTTCACAGCAATTAATTTTACATAAAAGTGTTATGGATATGCATATGTATGAAAGTGAGTCGAAATTGAAAAGAAAAAACCCTCTAAGAATGAGTAGAAATATTTCCTTGTGTTTGTACATTAAATGCTCTACATTTATTTCCACAAAACCAAATGACTTCTTGGTATGGTTTTTAGTGCGTCCATGTGAGTGTATTTATATATATATTTAGCGTGTTAAGAATGGTGATGAATTTGAAAGCGATTGTGATGTGGATGATATATGACTGGAATTCAAATAAACCTAACCACGAACAAATATCACGAATACCGCAATGATTTTCAAACACTTCGTCGCAAATGACAAAGTCAAAGCCATTATAGTGCATTAGAACGTGTACCACTAGTGTCAAAAGTATTCAGGCAACACCTATGAGACATGTGCGTTCATACCGCAAATATTCACCGACACAAACACAAGCCAATACTTAGTCAAATTATTCTCTGTTGTTTTACTACATCGGATGGCAAAAGATATATTAATAGAATCGAGTTCGTATCTTGAGAGTTTGAGATTTTGTAGGAAATATGTTTGGGCTTTGATGTGGTGCGATGTGACATCGTACGGTCAAACGGTGACAGAAAGAAGGATTCATCCAAGAGTTCGAATGAGAAATAGCAGACACAAAGAGTAGACCAAAAGTGTGCTTCATGCTTACCCACTTATTTTCCCGTTGTTGTTTTTTTTGGGGCTGCACAATACAAATCACATATTGCATCAAAACCACGGCATACATACATGCAGATATTCAGCTGCCGTTGGCTGGGCCAAACACCATGCAAGAAGAGCGTTGCCATAAATCCCATTTAATTAAATATCTTAAGATCGAATGTGTGTATGTGAATTAATTTAAAACATTTCATACCCCCCATTCAACAATGCTGAGTTGTGTCACACTCACAGCAGCACGCATTCTCTCTCTATCTCGTTCTACATATTTTATATATATATATATGGATTACTGTGCATGAATCCAATATGCACGAAAACGACCAACATATCTAGATATTTTATATATGTGGCGATGTTGGCGGATGCAGCAGCAATCCTTCACGACATGAACACAGGAGATGATTCGATTCGTCTGTATGTCTGTCCTCAGCTGGATTTATAGGTGTGTTTTCGCATTTACTGAATATTCATGCAATTTTGTATTCAGATTAAGACGTTCAAGAATGGATTGTTACTCTCTCTACCTCCCTCACTCTTTCTGTCTGTCTGTCTCTCTGTGTGTGAGATTTTCAGTCTGTGTCGCTCATTCACTTGAATTAAAGCTTAAAATACATAAATAAATTTCAACGAAATTTCGGTTGCAAAAAGAATTCAAAGCAAGTATCTGTAGTAGTTACACTCAAACAATAACGAAACACCAATAATCTGGGACAGCTATCACCATGATCAACAACAACAAATCCAAAACCCAAACAATATAAATTTACATGCGAATAATACGAACTTTTGTTTTGTGGCATTCAAATAACAAATATTTGGATTTCCGTTTCTGTGCATTCTTCATTTTGCATCGTCGTGCATTTGCATATTTGGCTTTTGCTTCTATTTTTTTAAATATATATAAACATTCTCACACACCGAGACAGATACTAGCATTACCACAAACACCACCTGCAATGGCAGTGATTGAAACCAAGATCAAAATGATTAAATGAGCTCTTGTCATTTTTGGCCGTGCGGTTTTTTTGGGCATTCATACCGCTGTATTTGTGTATGTGTGTGTTTGTGTGTACGATTTGCATACCGATAAATATGCATACGCTTTTATGAATGTAAAAAATGCAGAAAATCAAGTATATTAGATAATATTATCGAGGAAAAAAGCGATATGTAAAACAATGTACAAGAATTTCTCGCATACGATATTTGATAATTTCATTAAAACATTTTTTTATAAATGTTTAATCAACATATTCAAATTGACGGTGTATAGGATTTATTTTCGTATGTTTGTCCGTATGATTTCAATTCATTTGTGCTGGTCGCACAATAGAGAGTTAACAGTGCAACCATTCTGCACAGCCATCCATCTGTTATTATTGCCATCTCGCTTCGTTTTTTTTTTGAATCCTACATAAGCGCCAAGAACATTATCAATGTACACTTTATGATGTTGTTTCGATAAAATACATGCACACAAACACAAATTCCTATTATTAAAAGCGAAAAATGGCCAAACGCTTAATTCTGATAGTAATTTAGAATTTTTTACGACATATCAACATTTTTAGCATCCACATCTATTACACGTGAGCGCGTGTGTTGTACTGGCTGTTTGAAATGCCAAAACAATAACAATAAAAACTGAAATGTGCAATAAAAAGGGCTACAACATTATTGACCGATGCCCTTGGTGCTGTGGAGCCGAGTGCCGTTTTTTTTCTCTCGCCACCATCAAATGAAAGTGAATTGTGTGCACAGCTCGCTCAAGCTCACACACACACACATTTTGCCGTGATTGTTTTTAATGAAAATTTCCATTTTTCATTGCTGCATTATGTGCAGTATTTTTACTTTGACTGCATCAACCAAAAAACACACAACAACGAGAAATAAATAAATTTCAAACATACAACGACCCTTTTGGCAATTTTTAACGGCCACACTGTAATGATGACGCTATAATTTAAATTAATGATCTATTCGACATTCCAATTTATATGGATGAAATGTAATTCATTTTATTTGGCCATAAAATCACATATTTCTGTTTAAATTGAACGAAATTGCCTTATAAAATGACAACACTTGTTCAATTAAATCGATTGAATTTTTACCGTGCCGATACAATGACCAAATAGGACGAGAGATGAGAAAAAAAAACACGAGTGCATTGAAATTTCGTGTTCGTCTTTTTCTAGGAACGATTGATTTGCATTTCAGATGGAATTCTTTTGGTTCGAGTGTATTGCCGTTTGTATTGATTCCAGTTTCTTTCTTGTTTTTCTATTTTACGATGAAACACACACACACAACGGAATGATCATACTCTTTTGGGAAAAACAGAGATCAAAGTCTCCAAAGCCCTTATTGCCCTCCATTCAATTGATGTTGTTTGATTTTCTTCTGACTCTCTTGGCTATTTGTTCCATTGACGACGATGAAGATGAGGAAGACGATGCTGTTGCTTTTACATATGAGAAAAATATCGAGGAAGAGTTGTTTTGCAAGAATTAATCATTGTGTGTGTGTGCAAAAGGAAGAGAGAGGGAGAAAAGAGTATGAATTGGCTGTCTTTTGTGTACATTGTGTACACTCTGCTTGAATTCCATTTTAATTTTAGCAATGATAGATTTATGGTTAACATAAATAATATTTCGGTATGCCTTTCTGCGTTCCAATTTAACTATTTCTTTGCATTTCAAATATTTTCGTTCTCTTTCTCGTCTATCCCTTTCTGCATTTCTGAGTACTTTGCATGATTCGCATTCAATAGTTGTTGTTGTTGTGGTTTTTTTTTGCTCTATCACTCTTTCTCCCTCGTTCACTCTGCTTTCTGCTTTATTTTCTTCGCCTTCACAATGTTGAGACTTCGTTTGCTTGCATACAGGCATTTGAAATGCGCACAATGGAATTAAAAAGAAGAAGGAAGAAAACATCCCGACCCATAAAATGAGAAGCAAGGGAATTTCAATGCATAAAATATATATAATAATTTTCGAAATATTATTTATGAATGGAGAAGAAAAAAGAAATGTTTTAATCCGTTGGCCGGGGGATTTTAAAATTGATTTTATTACGCTCTCTCGCTTCCTCTATCTTGCTCTCTGTTGCTCTATCTTTCTCTCTCTTTCTGTCTCCTCTGATTTGCTGCTGTTCACTTGCCACAATAGAGTCTATTGCGATTGGGCATTAGTTTTTGAGATTAACGGTTCGATTAACAAGACATAAAAAGTATCTCGTATTCATTTTTTTATGCAATTTTTTTAGCTGCTTCACAGCTTTCTGATGTCGTTACGGTTTCATTTTTTTGTTTTCATTTGAGTGCATAATGATTACTTGAGCGATGAATTGACAGACGCCGGCTGATTTTCGATCAATTTCTTGCTTTGACTGAACCATTTTACACAATGCATATTCATTCTTTGTGATTTTACGACACGAATCGTTCGTATTCATATTTTTTTGCTGTCTCTCGGTCTATAAAATTGAGTAAATCTCGGTCAGTTCATTGTAAATTTGCAGAATCTTTGCTCTCATATATATTTTTTTTTTACATTTATTTGTATTCCATTGCTTTTTACATCCAGCCATTAATCATCATGTTCAACAAATTAATTGAATTGTTGATTATTGTTCGAATATTTAAATTGGAAATACAGCCACAGGCATGCACACACACTTCGCGCTAACAAACACTTGTCAAATGTTATTGGTTATCGTGATTGGCAACAATCACGTTTCGTTATACTTTGAAACAGAAGTAAACGCTTTTTTTGTTGTTGCTGTAATTTATTTAAAAAGTTCATAAGCAGTAATTGTAAGCTGTAAAAATCAAGTCAAGCGGTCATATTATGCAATTTTGTGACTCAGACGAAGAAAAACGAAAAACAAAAAAAAACTAATTGTGTGTTTTACGATGCTGAACTCTCTTGAATGAACAATCAATGCATTCGACCCCAAACACACATCATCACAGCAACACCAATAACAAAAACAAAACGAGCACACCTTATTGAGTTTGTAATGAAATCGAGTTGAGAGAACGCGAAGAAGAATAAGAAAAAACGCGGTCAATAAAAGACAATTTTGCATAAGTAGTAGTTGAATAATGGTTTTGGTATTTCGGTTTATTACTTTATGAAAATGGAGATGAAACACACAAAAATAAACGGTTGTGATTGAGCTCTTCGCGTATGAACACGTTATTCATAATAATTTATTGGCTATAGAATTGAAGTGCGACGTAAGTGCATGGCAGTAGCACACATCATACACGCTTCGCAACAACAATAAATTCATTTCTATGTATATGAAATCGTTGAGCCATGTTGCGTTCGTTGCTTTTATTATTTTTTTTATACACAATCAATATCCAGATATTATAATTTATACTTGGTGTGTGTGTATATTGAAATGCAGGATTAAAAGTCGACATTTTTCGGCACTTTGGATCGATTTTCTGTATGTCTGTACACAGACTGTAGTCCCCATTGTTTATGGCATAATAAAGGTTTAATCACGGGCTATTAAAAAGTGAATGCTTATTTATTATTTAAAAGAGCTGATTTTCGACAAATATGGAAAGCGCACGAGATAAATTGCATTTCTTTTCTCTCTCTACATTCTTTGGGGAAATGAAATGCAACAACCGTATATAAAACGATCGAACTGTAAATGACATTATGATATGCGCCAAGACATGCAAAAGACTGAGAAACCATGAATTACCTTAATTTTGGCCGTTTTTTTTTTTTTTTTTTGGTGGGTGTGCGCGCGCGCGTTTTTTGGAATTGCCCCCACGGAAAATGTCATATGCACAATGAACGCTCGATGTGCACTTTTTGCTTGTGCATGCTCTCATTTTGGCAACGAAACGATTAAAACACTTTGCACAAATATGCAATCACTTAATGGCCTCACAATCAAAATTCCTGGATTTATTTTACGCATATATAAATCGCTTTGGATAAGAAAAACAAAACGCTTTTGGCATTCAACACATTCAATTCAATTTTGCGCGTTTTTTCGCGATGATTTTTTCTTTCGCTTGTTCATTCAAAAAATAAGCCATCCAAATTTGGCCCAATGCAAATGCATTTCGCTTATTACATCGAATCAATTGTGGATAATTCCGTCTTAGCTTCTCACCAGGGGTCCAAGCGGTAAAATTAACCCCTCCCCTGTGAGTGAATTTGAATTTGCCGCTATACACTATTACAAATTGCTAGAATTTTTTTTAATTATTCCTCAAAATTGTTGGTAGGACTTTTGAATCTATGCACTCCCCTTGGATCGTCAACTTTGGAAGCTATGAGTCCCGCACTTTTTTTCTGCATATGTCGTGCACTTTTGGGTGTTCGTTATTTTGCTGGCCCAAATGTGATTTATTTGGTTTTCATGATTATGGACTTTTTTCGACTGTTCCCCGAAATGGTTTACAATTTGACTTGATGACTTTTTGTTTATGGATGCAATGTTTTTTTTTTGTGATTTTTAGCAGTTGTTTTTCTTTTGACTTTGAATAATTCGACCGAATTCCTGATCCATTCTTACCAACACATTTCGAAATGAATTCCCATTCCATTTGTCATCGCACTTCTTTGAAGTATTCTTTTATAATAGCAAATGATTAATATAACAATTACTATGCTGATTTCAAATCTAGTTAAATTGCTGAACTTTGTTTCGAACGCTTTGATCTTTTCCATGTGATAAATTTAACACATATAAAATGAGTTACGTCATTTGCGATTCATTGCAAAGACATAATTTATATTTGGATTCGTTGATTTTCAAATGAAATCGAAATGAAAACAAAAAAATATATATATGCGCAGTATAATTCAAACGATTGAAATGAGTTCATGAATTTTAATTGCAACATCTGTTTTGTGTGTTTTAGTTAATATGTGTATAACAAGTTTTAATTCAAAATGAGTTCTTTTTCTCGTGGTTTCAACGTCAAATATTTGGTCATATAATTGCTGTTGGCTAACCGCTACCAATCTTTTTTATATATATATCGACAGTGCATGAAAAACAATGCGAAACACACGTACATTACCGCCAACCAATTGGTCAAAAAAATGTGCCATGCAATCTGAATACAAAGCGTTTCATTAATTTTTTGAAAACATATTTTCATTAGTTGTGCATCAGTTTCTATTCATCATCAGTGATTGATGAAATTAATAACAAAGTGTGAATATGTCACACAGTAAAATGGCCATTTGCACAAATGAACGCACATCCACATCGCTCGGGTTAATTCAATGAATATTAAACAAACGTTTGAATGAATGGTTTCAACGGGGGCAGAAAAATGGCAGTGTCATAAAAAGCTCCAAAATACATAGCTCAATAATCAACGCAATAACATTGTCTTTCCATGTCAAACTCAATAAAATATATGTGTGGTGCATTTTTGGGGCTAACCGAAAAACAACACACACACAAAAAAAAAACCAAATACCTTTTAGCCATTTTCATTATAATTTAAATGAACGCACATTAAAAATGACTTTTAATGAGATTCCTTCTAATTTTTGCTTTTGTTCACATTTTTTTCTCTCTTTTCTAGCCGAAGACCACAAAATGAGCTAGCCCGCATGACAATAAAATGATTCTCAATGTATGCATAGCACGGTCAACATGCCGCTCATTCATCAAACTCCTGTTAATATTAACGCTGATTGGGATTCGTGCCGCTGATACAACACCATCATCCGATCCCGGTAAGTGGGCATTTCATTGTGTTCGCATTTCTGAATGAAAACGTACAAATTGTTTTCCGTATTCAAATGTAAATTTTCAAATAATATAACAATAATCGATGAGTTTTGAGTCTTGAATATGTGCAAATTACATAAATCGATATGCGATTAGATGTTACAATTTTCAAATGGAAAATATGTTATGTGAATTGATTGTAGTTTCTCTCTGTCTTGATTTTCTTACCAATATAGATATATCAAATGTTGATGATTTTCCAGTTTCATCAACGGCCATATCGCCAGCTCTGTATGGTTTGCATCATCATCAGCCACAATCGCAGCCGCAACATCAGCAGCAACAGCAGCAAACGTATCAAACACCACAGTTGCCTCCATTTAAATTCAAATATCGTGTGTACAATGTGTCGATTCGTGAAAATAGTGTGGGCAAAACATACGCTGCACAACCATCAAATGAGGCACGTATGGGAATTTCATCGGCGCCTGATATCGATATTAAGTATCGCATTATTGCCGGCGATAAGGATAAATTATTCAAAGCTGAAGAGCGTACCGTTGGCGATTTCACATTCTTAGCCATACGCACCCGAACCGGAAATGTAGTTTTAAATCGCGAAAAAATCGATTCGTACCATTTAAAAGTTCGAGCGACTGGCACACGACACGATTACAAAACAAAAATTGTACAAGAGGATGAATGTATCATTAATGTAATCGTGCTCGATACGAACGATTTAAGTCCATTGTTCTATCCAAATGAATATGCGATAACGGTGCCCGAAGATATGGCACTGCATCAAAATATCGTTAAGGTGATGGCAGAGGATGCCGATCTAGGTATAAATGGTGAAATTTATTATAGTTTTTTAGAAGAGACTGATTGGTTCAGCGTACATCCAAGCAGTGGTGTGATATCGTTGACACGACCATTAAAATATATTGAAAAGTCACTGCACGAATTGATTGTAATCGCCAATGATCGCGGCACCAGTCCATCAAATCGTCACAGTCAACCGAGCAAAGCCAGAGTTAAAGTCCGTGTGAAACAGGTAAGTTAATGTTGTTGTTACTTCACTTTTATTCAGTTTAGTGGGGTTTTTTTTTCTTCATGAAACATCGCAGTTTTTTATCCCGTTTAATCAAAACGACAAGCACTCTTTGCTGTTGTGTCAAATGCGCGCGCGCTCTCTCTCTCTCGTTATTCACGTTTACTCAATTCGAATATAAATTTTGTAATAAGTGCTTGCGCGTAATTTATACCACAGCTACTCTGTGCCCAATTACAGTTCATATTTTTCTCCAATAAATTAAGTTGATGGTGTCGGCAAGGAATATAACACACACACACATAAACATTAAAAAAAAGACTAACGAAACCAATTTTGAATGCACACACAAATGCCAACTGAAAATGCACACGGAAATGAAGAGAGCGGGTGTTAAGCTCAACAACAGAAACAGCAGCAACACCACACTTCTCTTTTTCCAATTTATGTGGAAAAAGATATGCAAAATGCTGCCGCCGATTTATGCATGTTTATGTCATTAGCAAAAACAAAAAAAAACTATATATATTGACAAAAAGCCAGAGCTCAAGTGTACCTGCACTTTCATAATTTGCCACCTTAGCCTCTTTTGCTTTGTGTGTGTGTTTGTGTCGGCATAAAATCGAAGTGCACACAGCAATTTAAATTCATGTGCAATTTTCAATTTGATATTGGTGACAGTAGTTTCGAGTTTGTTGTTTCGTATGAAGTGTATTTGGTTTATTTTGTTTTTGGTTGCAACGTTGCTTTTGCCTTTTTTTTCGTCACTGTTATCGTTGCTTCTGTCGAGCTCCATCAATGTCGATTTTCCATTTTTCAAGCATTTACTCTCACTCGCGGTGCGTCATGTGAGAAACACAAATAAATACACCATTCTTTATGTGAACTAAATAAACAACAACAAAAAAAATCAGCGACAACAATGACGAAAATAATGAACAGTGAACAGCAACGACACAAAAAAAAATGTTCATCGAAACCATAAAGCAATGCCAGGGCATACTATTTAAATACAATGTATTTTAATTTGACCACTGAACTGTATGTTCAAAGTGGCGCCCCTGTAACACTTTATATTAACTACCGAGGCCCATATCCAAAAACTACCACCGTCTTAAAATCGAAAATGCATAGTCAACAGGCATGGTACCATTGCCATAGAGTAATGTGAACAATGCAATAACAATGGCGCAAAGTGAAACCAGAATATGCATAATTTGCTGTGAACAATGTATAAAACGCCAGGCACAATAATAATAATCGAGAAAGGAACACGATGAGCAACCGAGCAACGGGGGGAGAGAGAGAGAGTGGGAGCGGGAGCAAGAGCAAATGAAATAAATGACGGGCACCAATACAGAACACCATCGTACATGGCATTGCTTTGCGTTGGAAATTTCACATATTAGTTTGCAGTTATGACATTTTATCTAATTTATGCATCGAAAAGACTCCATCTAATGGTATTTAATATCATAAATTCATGTTGAAATTTCATGTTGATATTGAATACTGGCTGTTGCATTTCATATCATATTCTTCTTTAGCATTCAGTCAGAGTCGATTTTCCGATGTCAGAGCCGAACCGAATAGTTCGTTAGTTGGTTGGAACTAACTTTGTTCAATCGCACACGAGACATCGAAATCGATACAATGCGAGCAAATATGCATAAATTGTGTGAACAGCTATTTTGCAATATAGAGAGCGAGAGAGAGAGAGAAAAAAAAAGAAATTGAAGCACAAACATTTCTTACCGACTATCTGACACTATGCACGCATTCGCATTTTTGCATGCATTTTGTTATGTTCTGGGTGGCCAATGTTTTTCATTGAATTATGCATAAAAAAATATTATTTAGTAGCGATCGAAAAGATGACGCATTAAATAATCACGTTCGTCCACAGCAATGCAATCGTCCTCTCTATAAAATCCTATGCGCTCACATATCATCAACATCATTATCGTCAACAACGACTCGATTCAGTTCATATCGAGTTATTCGTTCATTACTTTTTTTGTGTGCGTCGCTGCTGTTGTTTTTTTTTTGTTACTGCTGTTGCACAGTTTGCCTCATTATGCATAGTTTACAAGTGGTGTAACTTGAATACTAAATGTACGATGAACGCACGAGCGACACTTCAAACCGTTTTTAGTTTGGGTGTTGTTCTTCCAACCATCATCTTCATTAAAGAATCTATTATGCATAAATTTATGCAAGAAAATTAATAAAATCGGTAATTGTTTCGAAAGGCAACAACAGGAGCAATGCACGACTTCAACAACTTTTACATATGCGTACGCATATCTTGCTTTATTGGATATCTAACTTAATCAATTGCATGGTGCAACGAGAATGACAGAGAGAGAGAGAGAATCAGGGCAAAAAAGATGGCACAAATGCGAAAATTAACCGATTGAGAGTTTGTGTGTGTGTATACGCGAGCAATGCAATACATGTATGCAATTGGACCACCTCGACAACGATCAACTTTTCTTAAAAATCGCGAAAAGTTCACATTTAATAGATCCAATGTTATTAGAAACACTGGCGCACAACACCATCCCATACAAAATGCGCAATTTCCTTTGCAAAATTGTTAAGCATTTTGCAGTATGTATATGAATTGAATAGCAAAATGAATAAAAGTGTGTGTGCGTCAGCGCGGCGGTGAATGGATTTAAACCGTGTGTTATCTGTCTTAGTTCTTCTTAGTTTATTAAGAACGAAAATGATCCACATTAAAATCTGAAAACTTTTAATTTACTTGATCTGGCTCTTGTCGGTTATGGTTGCTCTGTTGCTGTTCTTATTTTTATTTCTCTCCCTCTCTCTCTTTTGCTCGATATATTTTTCTTCTTTCTGAGCTCGTACACTTTTTGTTATCGAACTAGTTTTAAAATTAAGTTGATCCACACCGAAAGTTCGTACCGAACAACACGCACACACACCATCTCATAAATCCATCGAAATTGGTAGCATTGCTCGAAACTCCGTGTGAATAATATACAAACACATATCGGCAATAGCTATATAAAAAGAGGCGAATGAAGGAAATCAAACCATCCCTAAAATGAGGTGGCAATAATAGCAATTGCTGTAGTATATAGCAAAAACTGCGATGCCATACAAAATGAAGGCATAAGCATGAATAGAGTAAATTTGCATCAAGTTATTAATTTTATTTACTGGTAAAAGAGAAACAAATTCAATCGTCGCATGCACTTATATTTGATACTGGTATTGATTGTCAAAAAAACATTCCTAATGAAAGAGTGCTAGAAAATTGACACAAATTCATGCCAAACATAGTATGCACAATTGCACACATACAGAAATCGGAAGAAAGGCAACAGAAAAAAAAAACGAATAATTGAATTTCAAATCTGGGCGCGTGTGCATCAAATTAAAGTAATTACATTCGCCTTTGTATTTGCACACAAAATTCGTTTCATGTGATTTCATTAGAATCAATTGATTGCGATCTCACAAACACTATTTTTTTCATGCTCTCTCCCTTTTTTTTGGTTTTTCCAACATAAAAAAAGGTTAATCAATATTTCAATTGATTTATTGAGTATTCGTCATTCGATTTTTGCATCACAAACACATATTTCGAACAAGTTTTGAAGTTTTCGAGTTTCGATGTTGCTTCAATGCACAAAGTAAACGAAACAAACTAATTTTCAATGTGCAACGAAATTCTGGCGCATGAATTTTCTGAGTCATGACGAGTAGACGAACGAGTAGAAGAAAGACAGTGGGCGGGCAGTTTGTGATTGACGAATTTGATTTTCCGAAAATTATACTTAATTATACGCGGAACTGAATCGAACAAGCGATCGATCGCAAAGTAGTGGCGAAAATGTTATGTGATAGCAGATACAATGGAAACGACCACAACGACGACGATGAAAATGGCATATATATTTTTGTTCCTTTGTACAGTCACACATGCCATAATATTCATTTATTCTGGTAAAATGGTTCACATTGATAAAGTTGAAAAAAATAACTTTTGTACTGTATGTGTGCACGTGTATGTGCAAAGTGTATATATATGGCAATATGGATTCACTGGGTTCAATACGATTTACGATTTTATCGAACAGAGTAGAGTTGTTTGTGATTTGAATATGGTATATCGTGTGTAGTGCAAAATGGCAGACCGACTGGTGGTTTGTTTATGTGGGAAGACTTGATCATAAATGTGCTGTGAGTGTGAGAGGGAGAGAGAGAGAACGGCAAAAGACGGTGCTATGCCATTTTGCCAAACGATAATAATTCAATGGAATTACACAATTGCAAACAGGCTGAATGGCCTGGTGCTAATGTGGCCAGAGTTTGGTTTTTATATTGGCGTTATCATAGTTTTGAAAGGCGCATAGATCACACACCGTCTAAACTATGTATATTTATAAATATCGAAAGAGCATAGTTACGAGAACAAGCCATAAAATCTTCCGGTATGTGTAGGGTGGAGCATTAATTGGAGAGTGTAATGCTATCTATCTATCTATCTGCATATATTTGAGTGTCTATAAAATGTTGATTTTGTTTTCTTCTTCTCAAAATCTCTATGTCTTTTTTGGGGGGAGCCAGCATTTGCACATCTCACGGTTTCGGCCGGTTTTATTGAACTTTTTTTTTCTTCATACGATAGAAGAAACTATTGAGAGCTCAAACTAAAAACTGTACATTGTATCACTGCAGCTGAAACAACATGCCTGCAAACCATAAACATACACACACTCTATGCAAAAGAGAACATGCGAACAAAATGAAAAAATATATTTATTACCGATATTAAAGCTCAATGCACTTTACAAACCTGTTCAATGCGCTCATAATGGCAGGCAAACAGGCGCTACATTCACCATGGAAAAAGCTGAATGAAAATAGATAGTGAATTGAGTGTGTATGAACACCATTCACATATAGAGATTTAATATATTTCGATATATTCAACAACGGTCGCATTTGGCGATTTGAATAGAGCTCGAGCTCAAGTTGATTCATATTTTTCGCATTTCTTTTGTAGGAAATTTATTTTAAATTGTAAATGCGTTTGAAAGTGCTTCTGATTGCAAATATATATATTGCTATCGTACTAGTTTTGCTCCCTTGCATCGAAACCCAACCGAAGAAAACATGAAACAAAATATTGTGATTGAACGAAAAAAAACACATATCGAAGCGAAAAATACGCGTTCAAAAAAACAACGAATATTCTTTTCTGGTTTTTTTCTTCTCTACTTCATGCTTTTCGTCATTTGACAAGCTGTATTTTCAGCTTATTACAGTATTCCACCAACAAACCAACTCCATAGATTGGCCATATATTATTTCAACACATGAATGAATGTGTGTGCGCATTTACAATCGTAAAACCTCGTTGCGCTCTTGCTTGTCACAAGAGCATAAAGAAAATAGGCACATAATCAATGGATTCGTCGTGAACTTTTGAATATATATATATGAAACGCATGGCTTGAGTGCGATTGGCGCGCATTCGCACATTTTCTGCACGAGAACATACACATTAGATTTCGTTCAATGTTGCATTTTGTTTGGTTTCGAAAAACGACGAACTAACAACCATTTCGCATTTTATATGCTCCGTTGTTCACAAAGCGACAACAATCGCTTTGTTCATCGTTGAACAAAACCAAACCGCATCGTCTGGATTCGCATTAATAATTCGACATTTTATCATTTTACCATTTAAACTTTAGCTCTTTCTGTGTTGGGTCTCTCTCTCTCTCTCTGTGTGTGTGTGAGCATGTGTGTGTCTATGTGCAATGTGTATTCTGTCCTCGTTGTTACTATATCTTTCATGTTCTATGCATGCACACATTTGTGCAGTTTTGAATTTTGTATGATGCGCGCGCTCTCCCGCGCCCGTTCTCTATGCTCACATACACGAACATTTTCATATATACGACCTTTTATTATAGCAAACATTCATTTTACTGATTTTGTGCATGTTTTCTTTTTCTCTGTTTCACTCTTTCACAATTTTCTCTATTTCTCTCGTTATTCTTTCTCATCCATTATGGTTGAACAGGTTAATCTACATGCACCGGAAATTTATGTGCAAGCATTGCCTGACATTTTAGAAAATTCACATGCAAATATCTATGGGATTGTTCGTGTCGATGACAAAGACATTGGTATTCATGGTAAAATAAAGATTTTAGACATTGTTGATGGTGACCCGGACGGCCATTTTCGTATACGGCCCACATCGAATCTGGGCGAATACAACATTGAAGTGCATCGTCTATTGGATCGCGAACGTACACCAAATGGCTATAATTTAACACTACGCGCTGTGGATTGCGGAACACCACCACAACAAAGCTACAAAGTGATTCCCGTTCGTTTGGCTGACACAAACGACAATGGTGAGTAATTGAAATTTAATGTACTTGTAGAAATCGCCACTTTACCGAAACGATGCAGGTAAAACGCGTAACAAATTCGTGTCATTTTTTCCAAAAGGGTTCCCTTGTACACCAGAGCATGAAATCAGAACATTTATGAAGCAACGCGTTTACTTATCACAAAAGCGTTTAGTGTTCTTGGCAGAAGTGACGATTTCATGCTCTGTTGTACACACAGAGAGACCACTCTCCCTCTATCTCCGTTTTTCATTATAAGTTTTTAGGACTTTAATTTTTGAAAATATACAAACCATATATCCTTTGGCAATAAACATGAGTGTGTGTGTGGCTAATGCAGTAGTAGGCATTGCGCCAAAACATTGTGAAAATTAAAAAAAAAATGTATATTCCGTTCTTTTTTGTACTCAACATGTTCTTTTTCTCGTTTTTTCGGTGCAGCGCCCGTATTCAATCGTGAAATTTACGAAGTTTCCGTACTAGAAACATCGCCACCGAATTCACCAGTAATTCGTCTCAAAGTGACCGATCGCGATGAGGGTAAAAATGCAATGGTTTCATTGGAAATAGTTGGTGGCAATGAAGGTGGTGAATTTCGTGTAAATGCTGAAACGGGCATGTTATATACAGCCGTTCCATTGGATGCTGAATTGAAAGCATTTTATACGCTTACGGTGTCGGCCATTGATCAAGGCAACACAGGAACACGAAAACAATCATCGGCCAAAGTTAAAATTAACATTCAAGACACAAACGACAATGATCCGGTATTTGAACAAGCAAATATGACAATTTGGGTGGATGAAAATGAACCGGCCGGCACAAGTGTAACAAAAGTATCGGCCAAAGATCGTGATAGTGGTGAAAATGCATACATATCATACAGTTTGGCGAATTTAAATGAAGTACCATTTGATATCGATCATTTTTCGGGTAATGTACGAACATCCAAGCTCATTGATTACGAATCAATGAGACGTGAATATGTGTTAAAAGTACGGGCCAGTGATTGGGGCTTACCATATCGACGACAAACTGAAATGTCGCTCACCATCAAAGTGCGTGACGTCAATGACAATCGGCCACAATTTGAGCGCATTGATTGTGTTGGAAGTGTACCACGTTATGCATCAATCGGAACCGAAATACTAACATTGTCGGCTGTTGATTTTGATGCGGACAATTTTATTAGCTATCGTCTTGTGTCGGGTAATGAAGATGGATGCTTTAATATTGATGCCACTTCCGGTACCATATCGGTTGGTTGCGATTTGAATGATGTTCGCGTTGAACAACGATTCATCAATGTTACGGCAACGGATGGTCATCATTTTGCCGATGTAATGCCGATCGAAATACATTTAGTAAATAATACAAAGAATACAATGCCATTTAGTGATTTGGGAAAAAATTATGGCAAGAATAGCAATAGATACGGAGCTGCCGGTTCAACAGGTTCATTTCAATGTAAAGAGACGGGCGTCGCAAGACGACACGCCGAAATGCTCGCATTAGCTGAAACAAACAATATGATTGGAAGCGGTACGGATACAAATAATAGTGAAGAATTACCGATGATGCCCATTCGATACGGCGAAAATGTTCATGCACCTGAATTCATTGAATTTCCAAATGAGGTGAGGCTTTTTACATTTTTTGTTCTTTCTATTTCTGTTAATTAAGTATGTTTCATTTAAATTGTGTATTTTTGGCAATATTTCTTATTAGAAATAAGTTGATATTTCCAACAAAAAAAGAATGATAAACACCATTTTGGCGTAATATTTCAGATATTCATAAACGAAACCGTTCGATTAGGAACAACGGTAACTTGGATAAAAGCTCGTGACCGCGATCTCGGTTACAATGGTAAATGAAAACTCTATTAATTATAGTCATAACTTACTGTATTTTCAATTGTCATTTTTACTCTAAATATATTATTTTAAATTAGGTAAAATTGTGTTTGGCATTTCGAGTGGTGACAATGATTCAGTGTTTCGTTTGGATCCCGAAACGGGTGAATTAAAAATCATTGGTTATTTAGACCGCGAACGAACCGATGAGTATGTTTTGAATGTAACCATTTATGATTTGGGAAATCCACAAAAAACCGCATCAAAAGTGTTGCCGGTGGTGGTGCTCGATGAAAATGATAATGCACCAATATTTGAAAAAACATTGGCTAGCTTTCGTATTACCGAAAATGCATTAAATGGCACCATCATATTACGATTGAATGCAACCGATGCTGATATGGGTGAAAATGCACGAATCACCTATTCACTTGTCACCGATACAAACGATTTTCGGATTGATAGCGAAACGGGCGTTTTATTCATTGCATCGCCGTTGGATCGTGAACGCCAAGAATTATATGAATTACAAATTCGTGCATCAGACAATGGTCAAAAGCGAGATCAACCGCAATTATTTTCGGATGCAATTGTTCGTGTTATCGTTGAAGATGTAAATGATAATGCGCCCGAATTTAGCCTTAAAGAGTATAATATTCGTATTCGTGAGGATATACCAGTGCATTCGGTGATTGCAATTACAACGGCAACCGATTTAGATTCGGGACCAGGCGGTGAAGTTATGTACAGTCTTAGTGATGATATTGATCATAGTTTTAAAATTGATAAATATACGGGAACAATACGAACGATAAAAGCATTAGACTTTGAAGAACGGCAAATTCATAGTTTAACGGTTCGTGCAATAGACCGTGGTACGCCAGCTATATCATCGGAAACATCGGTCATTATTGAAATTATTGATGTGAACGAAAATCGATTTGCACCACAATTTGATGATTTTGTATTGAGCGGAAGCGTGGCAGAAAATCAACCGGCTGGCACCCATGTTATGATTGTCCAAGCCAAAGATGCTGATGCTCCAGGTCCTGATTCACGCATTTCATATTCGATCCGAGGCGGTGATGGACTTGGCATTTTCACCATTGATAACGAAGGTAAACCAGATTATTTCCTTTTATCGCTTTTTTTCGATTTTCAATGTTTCGATTTTATATGTTCTTTTTGTTTATAAGTTTTTTCAAATTTTTCCAATATCTTGCTCTTTGTTCTCTCTCAAACAAAATGAGGTCCTATGCCTCAATGAATTGGGCAAAAAAACCAAACGAAAAAACGTGTAAAGTTGTCAACTATGTGAAATTATTTTACGCCAATTTTATTTGGGTTGTTACGTGTATATAGATGTTTATAGATATTTTATATTGATATATATATGTTGAAAAAATCTTTTTACAGGTGCAATACGAACGACGTGCATTCTAGATTTGGAAACAAAACCACACTATTGGCTAACTGTATGCGCCCAAGATCAAGCAGTTGTTCCTCTGTACTCATGCGTTGAGGTAAAGTTTGGCTTACATTCGTGTTGTTAATATTTCTTTATATACCTTTTTTTCGGCATTCACTTCGATTCGTAAGCGTAAAAAAAATGTTCGGCAGACAAAACTTTTCCAATATCAGACGTATTGAACTATGTTCAACAATTCAGTCATTACGATATTTCAAGTTTTCCGTTGAGACGCAATACTTACATGCACCAATATACATAGCACATATACATGAAAGAATTTCCAAAAACTAACTTTTAGATCTATGTGCAAGCAAAAGCAATGGCATCAGTGTTCTTGCTTTTATTTATTGGAAATTTAGTGCAATGGCAATAAATAAGTTTCGTTTTTTTTATGTATGTATGTGTGCAAGTGTTTATGTGCATGTGTGTACGTGTTCACACACAGAAATGTTTGTGTTTGTGGATTAATTGTAGTGCAAACAAACCAAAAAAAAATGTGTACATTTTTGCTGATAAATTTTCATTTTTCAGGTGTTCATTCAAATCGAAAATGTTAATGACAATGCTCCATTAACCGAGCATCCCGTTTATTATCCATCGGTGGTCGAAAGTAGTCCAGCTGGTGTGAAAGTGTTGCAATTAATTGCTGAAGATGGTGATAATGATCCACAACAAAAAATAACATATCGTATTACGTCGGGAAATCCAGAGGGATTTTTCGCCATAAACAGCAGTAGTGGTAAGTAAACAAAGTGTTATTTAAACAATGTATCTCATCGTTCATTCATTTATTCACTTGATCCGCTATTTTGTTCATGTTGATGCTTGAGTCTATCGTTCTCGCTCTTTCACTGCTCTACAATGTTTCTGGCAGACGACTCACACACGTGTGTGGCGAAAATGTGCGCCCAACCAAAATGATATTGTGCAAATGTATACTTTTATAAATGGATTTTATTTCACATTATGGGACTACTTCATACATGTACATTTTCATAAAAGTGTCGTTGGTTTTTTTTATTTGTTTTTGTTGTCGCAGCGGCGTCATCGTCAAGTAAAATTAACGTTTTCACTTCGAAGAGATAAAAATGAATCAGGTAGACGACAATGATGACTCCGACGATGATAACGACCATGATTATGTTGAGAAAGCAGTACCAAGCGTCGAATTGTGAAAACAAAATAACGTAATAACAATAATGTGGAATTTAATGATAAAATAATCTGAATTTGCGAAAATATTGTATGTGTGTATGTGTGTGTGTTTATTCAATGCATTTAATTGAATGTCTTATTTCGAAATATTCCGCAATCAAAATGTAAACGTTAAACAATAAGTATGAAAATTGAATATTAAGGATTTTCATTCGTTAGCCATGCAAATGACGATTTCTCACTGTGTCTCGTTCTCTTACATCCTATCTTATGTTCTCATACATCCATTTCGGATGAGATTCGTTTTTGAGTGTCGCTGCAAAAATGTAACCTAAACGTGTGTGTGTATATTTTCGTAAAATATTTGATGTTTTGCCGGTGCGGTGAACATTGTCGAGCAACAACAAAAAACGCCCTTCTTTTTCCATGCATTTAGCTAAGGATTTTTATTTTATCTACAATTTTCAAGAACCACTTTGCTTTACTCTTTATCAAAAGTGCTTATTCAAAATACAAAATTGCAAAATAAGCTATGCAATATAGAAAACATCACGAAAATACGACACGATTGATACTTATATATTTACACGGCGGGAAAAGCAATATGTAATAATAATAATAATAGAAAATATGTACATCCAGATACGATGATATGAAAACGATGATAAAACGCGGCAAAAATTAGTGAAAAACTTTACTTCCGATTATTTTTCGGAAATTGTTATTTTTGTATCAGTGCTGTGTGTAGCTTCCTGTATGCATGACAAAATGTTTCGTTTGCAAATCGAAATAAAGAATTAACGCATACGACACATCGCAACACATGGTATGAGTAATAAAAGAGAACGTACTCAACAATTCAGCATCAACAACCAATTTCCCGAATCTACAGTTTGTGTATATAGAGAGCACGATTTTCTTTCTCTTTCTTCAGATTTTTTTTTTGTGTCACTATCACTCTTCCACAGAGAAAGCTCTTTTAAAATTGTGTCATTCTCTAAGCTCTAGATCTACGTGTATTTTCTCTCTCATGTTTATTTTACCATATTATTGCAATAAAACGAATTTGCGAACCATTTATGTATTGTGAAAATAGAGGACGCACGCTTTCAATTCACAATGTGCTAAATAAATATATGGAGAAGTAACATTTTTTCAATTGAAGTCAGCATGGTTGAAAAACTTCAAGATAAATAATGGATTTTACCCTGAATTGAATTCGAGTTATTCGAAATGGAAATGTTTTAAGAAAATTTGATTTTATTTTCACTTTTTCACTTTTTTCTTTTAAAACGAAGTGCACCTGTCAAAAGACCAAAATGATGATTTTTGCGGTTTGTTCATTGTTCAAACATGTTTAAACTTCTAAATGATGAATTACACTCTGCTTTTGATGTTCGCATTTTTTTCCACTGTTCATATATTCAAAGAAGAAGAAAAAAAATATGAACGATGCCAAAATTAAAATTTATGACCGAACGAATCATTTCGGAAATACCGCATACAGTGAGTCAATTTGTTAGATGCATGCTCATGTTGTGCGTTGCGACATTAAATGGTGAATAAAATATTGAACGTTGTTGAAACTCATTTCGAATCAATTAAATGAAATTACGCAGTTTTATAAAAGTTTATGCGGTCATAAAAACGGCCGACGTGTTTTTCATTTATTTTTCCTTCCCTTCATTGTATTCGGCTTCAAATTCAACCACAAAATGTTATGCTTATGTGTGGAGGGAAAATTGTTGAGCGCTTTTTTTTCTCTGCTGTTGGAATTTATTATTATTATTCGACCATCCATTGGCTTGAGTGCGTGGCTATTGGTCTATTGTACACAAAGTTTTCATAATTTTTTTTTTTCAATATATCATCTACTAGATGCAAAATAGGCTTTTAAGGCACTTGTTGCGCTCATACATAATATATATATATGTGTATATAATTTTCCCGAGTTGAGAACACAGTTGTTACACCGTTGTTCAATAAATTTCAAAGTGAATACGTTTCACAAATGTGTACGCAGTTTTCTCACTCGGTATTGTGTTGTTGTTGCTCACTTTTTTTGTGTTCTCTCTCTCCAATTCTTTTCATTGTACACTTTTCTCGAAGCTTTTGCATCGCACCAAAAAAAAACACACACACACACACACACCATTCGCATATGGTGGTGGATGGCATGACATGACATATATCATGTATATGCTTTTACATACAAGTATCGTTTTGCACGATAGCAAAGCCTTGAACATAATGTACAGACGCATGTCGAGAAATTCATTAAACTTTCGCATATATTTCCGAGCCATCAAACAAGCATATGAAAGTTATTATTGGATTTGATGGCCAAACAACAATAGCAAACACGAATAACATACATACACACACATCGAAATACAGAACGATGAACAAACTTTACATTTTGCAAGGAGTGCAGTTCGGAATAGAGTTGGCAGTCGCCAGTCGTCAACCGTTACAAAAGCCACTACTATTACATTTATGAGCGTTTCACATCGATAGTATTAAACTATTAAACACATTCGAAAAAGACTTTGTTGCATGTCCCCGGTATGAAATGGCTTCCGTTTTCTCTCTTTCTCTCATTGATTTCTCTTGCTTTTGTGCGCGCTCACACTTTGCCAATTTGCTCTTTGCTTCAGTAGTGAGTGCCACGCAAAAGCGATTTAGTTGAGCAATTTCTCGATGCTCACTAGTTTGTGTGTGTGCTTTGATTGGCCGCGTTGATTGAATTTATGCATACAACACCCGACAACGGGAACAAATTGAATTGATTTTCCATTTGTAAACACAGAACACATACACACACAAAACCCATTCTAAATGTACTTACATAATCTCGATCACAATAAAAATGCCGCCTTTTTTGTTTGGCTGTCTAACACAATTACCTCTGGCTGTCTCTTTTTCACTTTTGTTCGCCGTACGATAAAGCATTACATGAGATGTAGCGTGCTACACTCAAAACATAAACTGCATACACACACTCATCGAATTAAAAAAAAAAAAACAAATAAGCAATGACGAAATGAATGAACGACATATGATTTGTTGTTGTTGTAACTCCAACAAACTCCTTCTATAAATGCAACTCTTTTCAGGATTAATAACAACGACTGCACGCAAATTGGATCGGGAAAATCAATCAGAGCACATACTTGAGGTAAGGCATGCTTTTATATTCTGTACTCTTTTTTATATATGACTTTTCGAAACATGGACGATTTTTTCTACTCTTCCTTCCAGTCTCATTTTATTTGATCAAACTTTGATGATGATTATAATTGTATATTTCACTCTTTTCTCGCACACACATACACACACGTGATTCGGTGTGATATGAATGGCGCACAAGGGATGCCTATATCTGGTGGGCGCTTCGATTTTGATATATGTTTGCTCTATAGCAAGAAGTAAAGGCAATCAATTTTCTTGAGCATGTTGTTTACTTCCCTGTTTGGCATGTATGTTGTTTGCCACTGCATATACGAAAAACGTTACGTTTGACGTTCAAATCAATTTCAAACTCTGTTTTATCTCTCTTTTTTGTACAATTCAGTGTCGTTTGGCTGTCATGCCATTTTTAGTCAAGAATATACAATCATTGCGCGCGCGTTCCTTTCATTTGATATGAATAATTTGTAGCTTCTTCGGAAAGCGAGCGTGTGCTTTTTTTACTATATTGTTCGTATTTTTTTTTCTTATTTTGACCTGATTCTGTCATTTGTTAATTCAGTCACATTTATGGTTTCGTCGATCGAAGTAAACGTAAAGCCAAACCAAAAGATAAGGTAATATAATACCATTGTTAGATTAACACAAATATGCTATTTGTTTTCATGCGTATTTATTAACCGGCACGAATTTCGATATCGAAAAATACTATAACAGTCAAATTAGTAATCTCATAGCAAACAAAATGTATTGAAATACATGTTTTCCACATTTTTGTATGGTAAAAACCAAACAATTTGCCACACTTAAAGTGCGCAATGCCACCAAAGTGCAAAAATGATCAATCACATTTTTTGTGTGCAAAGACTTTCTCTTTTGTAAAAAATAGGAATAAGATTTGTCGAGAAAATGGAAAAAATCGTCTATGTTGAAGTCATGAAAGAACTGTGTCCCGTTTTTTGGAAGTCTGAGCTGTTGTCGCGAACATCATCGAGACCTATACCTGCTTGATATAGAGTGTCGTGTGGATATCAATATTATTGATTCAATAATAAAAGTATTTTTGATTCCCCGAGGTTTTCAAGGGGGTTCTGGGCGGGGCTAAAGTTTATATCATACGATTCCATTGATTAATAACATAAGGTATATCAGTTCAAATTTTGACCCCCTAAAAGACACCCTTGTACACCCCGAAGTTCCAAAAATCCATTTATTATTGATACCTTCACTAAATCCTATATGCAGTCATAGGTTTCACTGATATTCGAGACAAACTCAAAACGGGACACGATTCTTTATATAGCGTGTTTAATGAACGTCATAAATTGAAATGCCAACCAATTTTCTCGTTGTTTTTGGCACGCTGTATTTAATATTTAAAGATTGTTGCTCTGTAATTGAATATGTTGTTGCCACTCCATTTCGATATATTAACGACAATGTTATTATATGAAACATTTTATTTTATGTATTTCGATAGGTCATGTTAACAGATAACGGTATTCCGCAGTTATCGTCGACCACACGTATTGTCATCACTGTCGACGATATCAACGATCATTCACCAGAATTCGACCAGAAATTCTACAAAGTTCAAATACCGGCCAATGCGAAAATCGACCAAGCCCTTTTCCAGGTAAGTGAATCAAGTCAATCAATTATTTCTCTTCGTCTCCTTCCATCTGCACTGTCATCGTTTTCGTTATTATTATATGTTCTGTTTTGTTCTTATCATCGTTCGATTCGTATTCGATATCATCAATAATAATAATCATGATAATCGCACCGATAATAACAAGATTGCTGCTCTTTTCAATTCCTTCCTTTTTTTGCTCTCTTGCATTGTGCCACTTTAGTGAACAACATTTCACTGGACCAGATAATATGTATACAGTCAGGTCATCGTTACATACGTTTCTCGTTTCAATTAGAAATTAATATAATAAACGCTCTCGTTTACAGCGTGAAAAAGGGAAAAAAATGAATGCGAGCAAGAGCAAGTAATAGGCGAGAACGTTTTTTTTCTCGTGATTTTTCAATTAGTCGTGCTGAGTTTGAGTACTGGTATCAAAGTGTATGCAATATATGGTTGCCTTCGAGCAACGGAAATACAAGTAAATTTCAATCTATCTGCTGGTAAGCAGTGTGCTTATATCTAGCTAGATTATTTTTTCTCATTTTCTAGAATAATCCACTACTAACTTCCAATAATATAATCAATCTCGTTCAAACTCTCTAACACTTTACAATTTCGTTTCGAATATGCGGGATAAGTTTTTTTTTTTCGTTGAGGTGTAATGCGCTCGTGCGTTGGCATATCATTTTCGATTGAGAAAATTGAGAAAAGAATTCTATAATCTCTCTCAATCTTTTTGCAACGCTCCAACAATAAATGATAAATGATTCCACGAGTGCGCCATTGTCATCAAAAGTGTATATTTTGGCATACGACAAAACCATTCACAAAAATTCACGAAGCAGAAAAATGAAGACACCTTACAAATCCACACATCTTTCATGTACACAATCTTTTTTTTTCTGTTCTTTTTATTTTTGTCGAGGGTATATTGTTCACATCATTATACGAACACACCGTTAATCTTTTTTATTTTACATACGCACTCGTGCATACCGAAATAATAATTCACATTTTCGATACATTAAATTTCGTCGCTGTATTTTTGTTATTATTGTTTGGGGAGCATGTCTACAGATAACTCGTTCGACAAATTCTCTCAATATCTTTTGTTTCTCTCTCTCTCTCCACCTCTGTCTTTGTCTCTCCCTCTCCATCTCTGTCTCTGTCTATCTTTGACGATGATGAGAGAGCAAATTGGAGCAAAAACATAGACGAAAGCACACATTTTCAATCAATCACAATATCCTCATTTGAATGCGACGACGATGGCAATGGATCGTATCCGACGATGATTATTGAAGCAATACATCCCTTCTGGTGTAATTCACTTGAAACGCAAGCACCTCATCTTTTTCATCGTCACATTTTACACAATGATATATACTAATAACTCAACAAAACGGTGTGTGTATGTGTATATCGTGTGCGCTTGATGTTTTGCAGCAATAGCAGAAGCTTTGACCGATACCAGAATCATAAAGTGTTTTGGATAATTGATTTGAACATGCAATGAATGGTGTAAGCGAAAGCAGACAACAAAAGGGCCGATTCAATTGTTTTTGTGTGTGTGTTGTGCGCACAGTGGTTGTGTGCTCCACCAATCGATGCTCCCAACCATACGCATTGTGTGTGTGTTGGTGTGTTATTTGCACGAAATAAAAAAGAATTTTGGCACTTTGGTTTTCGCATTCCCCTTGAATAATATATTAATTTCAATTTAACTAGTTCCCAACCAATCATGTGGTAAATCGTTACGAGAACATTTTCTCTCGATTCGCATGGAGTAAAATTTTGGACCGATCGAAATACCAAAACCGCAACGCGTATCGTCTGTTTTTGATTGAAACATCATCGATCCATTAGTCGATGAATGTGTTGTCCGTGTGTTTTTCCCAAACGAAAGAAAGAAAGAAAGCAAACAAGATAGAGTGAGACAGTACATAGCACATTTTAACTTTTCTATTTGTAGTCAATAGAAAAAAAGTATGTATTTTTTTCTGCTTTGTGACCGACCGGTTATTGTGCACTTGCGTTTGGCCACATTAGTGGCTGCTTTTCTCCACATCACTTTTTTTCATTCACTGCTTTGTTATGCCTCAGAGACCAAATATATTTTTGAGTGTGAAAATTGACGGAAAATGGCCAGTGTACAAATGTATTTCGTTGGCGCTCTTTTTTTGGTGCCATTACCATCCGAAAAAAAATACCATTGGCTGTAATATCAAAAATATTGGATAGCATGAAACGATATTAATCGTGTATTATGAGAATGGGGAAAAAACAATTTTAATTTTCTCGCAGCCTGTCTCATTTACTTGCAATTCTGATGTGCCTTGTCTGCGTGTGAATGTGTGAAAGAATGAGAAATAATGAATGAATGGAATAAAAATTAATGATTGCTTTTGAACATTGGTGTGATGTTGTCGTCAGGGCACACAGGTCGTGGTTTGCTATCGTCACACATGCTTACCGACTTAAATATAATGATGCCGACTTTGACTAATTTGAACACGGTTCACATGCCATGTTGTCGAAAGGCCATTGCCAGTAAGTAGAAAACACTGCCAAGCACAGTTGAATGATGAGTGAAGCTGTTCTTTTTCGTTTTTGCCGATGTTGATGATATGTTCGCCTTTAAAAACGATGCCATACTCTGGAAAATTATTCATTTTCTAACTGTTCAATAAAC
>NW_022197486.1:6405030-6473218 GCF_009176525.2 Contarinia nasturtii
TCAATAAACTAATGTAGACCTTGTGTTGAGGCCGCTTTGTAAACGCCTCAAGGATAAACAACGTCTTTCACTCAAGTTTGTTAGATGAGAAAGCCCAACGAATGGATTGGCTCATTTAAAAGGCAAAGTATTTAAAATCCATGCGGTTGGTCGGTGTATCATCATCATTTATACGTCGGTTTTGCTTACATGAAAACATCCACACAATTTTATGCGTCGCTCTATCGAATATTGTCTTAAGAAATTGCAATTTGAAGAAAAATTCATCGTTGTGTGGTGTTTTTTACTCACCTTCAAACTCATCTATTGATAAATTGTGGACCACTATATATGCGAGTGTTGTATGCCAACAAACACTTGATGCTTTTTCAATGTTATCGTTCATCGAATTCATGCATTTTCAATATGTTCCATTTATATATATATTTCAGTACGAACTACCCGGCTTGTCATCGTACTTTGTCCAAGAAATGACATCAAGTTTGTTTGGTGGTGACTTACTCAACTTGGCAAGACATCAGATAAAAATTGCAAAGTTTTTCCATAGCATTTCATAAAACATATTTCGTCAAGTTTCTGTTCGTATTTTTTGTGTTATTTCTCGCTCTTGTTTTTGTTTAGCTTCTCTGCCACCATTCGAAGTGTTTCTTCATGGAACTTTTCACAAACTGGTGCTTTACTTGTGCACACTTTCTTTTTTTTTTTTTTTGAATGTGTCTGTTTCTCTACGTACAATGTTTAATACATGCACAGTGGTTTTTCTCGTTTTGGTCATGTTTTGTATAGGCATTTTTACCTTTTGCTTGATGATATTGATGCTTGAGACTTCCCTCATTTAAGTCGTTTTTATCTTAACATCTTTTATTGGGGGAAGAAACGACGGAGTGATGTACTGTTGATTAGTTTGGTTTGCTAGGCCATTCATCCTCATTTTCGTCCTCCGCACGTACAAACGAAATGCGTACTTGCACGATGTGTTTGGTATAATTATATGTGCTTCACAGTAAAATTCGTTAGGATCAAGTGACTCTCCACATGCACTCGCTAAAATTGCAATTTATCCCAAATACAACAAGTTAACGTCGTCATTACGTCTTTCTCTCTCACTCTCTCTCTGCTCCTTCTTCTTATTTGTTCACCGTATTCGCTGTCAGTCTGTATGTTGAAGAACGAATCCATAAAACACAATTAGTTCATTACGGCAGTGTGTTTTCGATGAGGAAGACATATCGAACATGAACAGATTGAAGTTGGTGGTGAGAGATGGAAAGACGGTCTGATTCGTGGTAGACATGATTTGATGAGATGATCAGACGGTGACTACAATTTTGCGTGTAAAGAACGCATTTTTGTGGTAAATCAAAATCAAGTTGTGCAGATTAATTTGAACCATCATGTCTCAAACATTGTACATGATGCTCATTGCTACCTCATACAGTGTTGTACAATGAAGATGCTCATCAAAATAATGGGCACAAAAGGGAATTTCGCTCATAAATTGAGTGACGAACTTATTTTAGCTTATCACAAGTGTGGAAATAATTATAATAACGGATTTCGTAACAATTTAAATCCTTGAGACGTTCCAACCATCAAATGGCCCGCATATAAAAAATAATAATGAAATATTGCGAAAATAACACACAGAAAATGAGAGAACCGGTGTGAGCGCGAGACAAGTTCGTGCATTGAAAGATACGAAAATTCAGTGAACAAAGTTAATTGAGAAAACTTCGTAATTTAACAAAAAAAAAAACAACGACAACACAAACAAACAAAATACGCAAAATTGGAAAAAGCAAAGAAGGGAAATGAACGATTTGGGTTGAGGAAAGACAAACAAACAATCAAATTGGCAGAGACTCCGGCTCAAGAGAAAATGCGTGGCTGTCTCGAAAGGAGTTTTGATTTTGAAAAAAAAAGAGTGGACGCGCCCGCGCCCAAGTATTAACGCACTAGCTATAGAGGTTGACATTCAACCGTTGAATGGTATGTTAAACAAAACGAATGTTGAAAACGAGATCACTGGTCAAAGAATACACTACCGAATGAAGTAGAAATCGGAGAGCGAGAGAGAGTGAGTGAGTGAAAAGAAAAACACAAAAAACGGCAAGTGCATACATCTTGTGACAATTCCAAGTGTTTTTCAGTTTTGCAAAAGACAGCGATAGCAGCAACAGCACGAGAAAGGAGAGAAGCAATCATATGCCGGTGTGTTGGGGCTGCCTTGACTGCAGCATCGGCTACTGATGCTGCTTCAATGTGTATTTATTTTGAACATTGTATAAATTAATGGAAAACTTATTCACAATATTTATTTAGCTGTTGTCTCTTATCTTTGCCATTTTCCCATTGGCCCCAAACGATATGCAGCACACCAAACCAATTCTCATGACACGAAAACCAAAGTGAACGGGAGACAAGGTTTGTTGTGTGATAAGTAATGGAATCATCAGAGAGAAAAGGGAGAAATAGAGAGAGTGAAAGAGAGAAAGAGAATGAGTTTAAGCTACATAATCGAATTCCATACGGGCAGCATATCGATTGACGATCTATTGCCAACAAATTCGCGGCAAACACGAATTGTCGGCTGCAATGCGACGGCTATAACGACAAAAGCAACCATGATGATGACGACAACGACGACGAAGACCAATGCCGAAGGTTGTCGTCGGCAGCACCAGCAGCAGCTTTCTTTGGAATTCCACTAATTTCAACATTCTCTCGTTCTCAACATTTCACAATTAAATGGATTCGGTCTACAAAGCGCTTTAATTTATGGCTTATGCTAATCACGTTTCTCACGTGATCTCGATATTATGTGCCATTAAAAAGTTCAACTATTTGTTTCATTTGTTAATGAAACTTATTTGTTAGTTTTCCTCTTGCTCTCCCTCTCTCTCTCTGTTTCTGTCTGGCTTGCTCTTTCATTTCTTCATTCACATTGATTTGGCGACAAGCACCTGAAATGTAGCTCTCATGGCAATATGACAAACAAATTTGTTTGCATGTTCGCACTCTTTTGCCGATTTTCTCGATTATTTCATTCTTTTTTTTCTCTCTCTCACGTGCGTTCATTCTTTATTTTTCGTTACAATGTTGATTTGTTGTACACCACTAATATTCTCGGAATATTTATTGCTTTAACGTTTTTGACGCGGCATGTCCACAGCTAAATCGTATATGTATGTGTTTTTATACGCTCAAATCGCACTTCATTTGCATTGGCTCGTCTCAGTAAATCCATTTATTCACTTGGTTGCCTTGGAATGTTTGTGTGCCGATGACTCGTTAAATGTTAAAAGCGTTTTATAAATATCACCATCATCGTTAATTTCGAAATCTTTTGTAAAAAAAAAATTTGCAAGTCGATGAAATGGAGCGTGCGAAAAAAAGGTCTGTTTCCAATCTGATTTCCGGCATAGAGAGAACTAGCAATTTCTTGTGAATTAAGTTATTATATTAATTTGCTTTTATCTTTCTATATCTGCTTTTAGTCAAATGAAGAAGATTGAATGATAAAACTTTTTTTTCTTAACAAATACGATGAAAAATTATGCCTTTAAATCTTTCTTCTCAGTATTTTGTTGAACTTGTAGCTTGAATGTAGCATATAATACAAACGCATATCATAACGAGAGATGAATGAGTTTGCTTGCAATTATATGCATGCGGTTAAAATCGAATGTCAGTATGAAAAAAACGGCCCCCGAAGCAATATAGGTAGCATGTACACGGCGAAAAAAAAGTTATTGTTTGATGTTGCTATTTTTTTAGTGCCTTCCTGGCCCTGTTTAAATAATTCATTGGGACAACTTCAGCATTAAATTAAAACAGAAAACGACCGTTTTCGATTCCATTATGTATACATTAGGCCAATGAATTCAGTAAAATGAACTCTCTGTCTCTTTCTCTCTTTTGGCAATTAATTAATCCTGAGCAACTGATAATATTGAACAAAATCCACACATCGAATACCCGGAAAATTTATTGACCCATAATTTTTTTGATGTTTCGTTTTGATGTCAGATTCAAACGATCAATTGTGAAAAAATCAGTTAAAATAAAAACCGATTAAATATTCATTGAATTGTGATCGCATTCGAATATTTTTACCTCGTGTGAACATATCGGCGGCTAATTTGAATAAATATGCATTTGTGTTAATTATTCATCGACGTCTCAATTTTTCGTTTTATGTTTATAACTTGGAAAATTTAGTGGGGGAAGCGATAAGGATGGGATCGATCTCATTATTATATAATCCGATGGAATTGTCTCATTTCGATATTGGAATTACTCGCTTATCGCACTGTGCCAAATGGTCGTGAAGTATTTATACATCAATTTACTTTTCAATGACCCGAAAATTGAGTTGTTTTACCATTGTTATTTTTTTTTCAAATTCGATTTAATGCTCTAGAATATAAAAGAGAGCATATCATTGCTCGCTCATTGAAATGTGACTTACATAAGTGGTTCATATCGAAGCGATACTAGATTCTCCGAAAATGTGTCTATGATCTGTTTGTGCTTCGTTTCATTCTGATTAAACCTTTGATATGTGGCGCAATTAGGTGGATTTAATTTACAGTGTGTGTTGGCAGTCGTTATGAGTTTTGTGCATCGTGGATTATAATGTTTATGTTTCGATAAACATGTATTTAGTATGCTTTTTCACTTGTAACATTTAGCTGATCATAAATTCACCTCTACCATTGTTTTATGTAATCAAAACCGCATCATTTGCGGAGCAAAGCAAAAGCTTTGATGATAATAGAATGATTTGACCTAAATGCGTATTTTTGTGATGTTTATTGTCGTTGTGTAACTTGATGTGCCGCTTGCGGTGAATCAAGGGGATAAACACTGTTTTTGGTTTAGTATGTTGATTTTCTTCAGAATTTTACTATTTTCTCTAGTTTCGCTCACTTCTATGTGTCCAAGCTTGAAATGGTAGAAATTCTTTTGATTTTCTTGTTTATTTTTAAATAAAAAACACTATCGAGAGCCCCAATGGATTTTGTCAGAGCACCCCCTACGGAATTTTGCTATGATCCCTGAAAATTTTCACCGTCAACACCTATGGATGTTAGTTGTTCAGCTACCTTCAAGAATTCTCACTTCGTTTGCATTTCAAACTAAATCTCATCACTTCCCTCTTCTCTTTCATCATTTTTTTTCTCTCTCTACTTTATCATTTAGCTACGGTGTATATACGTATGCTACGATTCTGAGAGAGTCAAAGACACTTTCTTTCAACCTATGTTATTCGCTTAAACAAATGGAAATCATCTTCATTTATAAAACTTTTCGCTTGTTTCAAACAAATTTTAATAAACCAATTGGGAAGTTTGTTGTTTTGACTGAATATCGTCCACCGGTTGCATTGCTTTAAACAATTTATGTATAGTTTTCACCTGTTTCCCGGCAATTTGCATTGTTAGTTGTGGTGAATTAAAAAAAAAGATGAATTGATGAAATAGATCTATTGTGAAAAGTTCAAAAGTTGTGAAAATGTCGGGTATATCATATTTCATTCGATGGCCTTTGTAATGATTTATGAATTGTTACTTTTTGATGTTTGTCTCTATCTGTGTCTGCTCGGTATTCAGTTCGGTATCAGAAAACTAGATGTGCATTCCCATTCGTTAGATCTGGCATCTTCACAACATTTGCAAATGTAAGTGAAAGAATGAGTGAATGTGCACAAAAGCAATGCAGATAGAAGAACAACTGATGGATGTTGTTATAAATCGTGTGCCCGGCAATGCACTTTGTATTTGTATTTTACGCCACTTTTGCCCGCTCAATCGCATTTCATTTTCATTTAAGCTTTTGTTATTGTTCTTTGTTTCTCAGTATTCTTTCCATTTGTTACCTCTTTCTTTCTATCTCAAATATATACATTTTCTGTTGATATATCTTTTTTTAATGAATTCCTTATTCATTTTTCTTCATGTTGCTCGCTCTCTGTTGTAGTTTCTCGTTTTTTTTTTTTTTCATTCAAGTTCGTTTCTTTTGTGCAATTTGGTTCTTCCTTTGAATTCTTTGCCATTTGCTACTGTTTCGTTTACCTTGTGCGCGCTGTTATACGTTTTCTGCATGTATCATTTTCGTTTTTCATATTTGTATGCCGTGGCACAGTTCATTATGTGGCAAAAGCGGGAGCGAATAAAAGCGAAAGACAGCGAACATGAGAAGAAGAACAAGTGAATGCCTTGCAAAATGTTTTTCATGTTGCTTTTTGCATTTTCTTTAATTACACGTTATCATATTGTAAAACTCAATAAATTTTCGCAAGCAAAAGCAGACAATACAGACATTTTAAATGTAGCAAATTTGCTCAAATGAAAGAATATTCAGAAGCGGGGGTTGCGATGTTGGAATTCAATTGAATGCCAACCAAACTATATAGTCTTAGCGATTTAGCGACCTGAGGTTGCTAAAGGTAGCGACGACGCCAGATGTTCAACGAAGAAAAAAAATACAACGCTTTCGGTTCTATACTTTTGACGGCCCTGTGCATGCAAACACACCGACAGGGCCACAAGCAAACACAAAATGGAAAAAAGTTCCACAATACTAGCATGAACAGACACACAGAGACCGAACCAAATCTAACCAAACCAAAATATAGTAGCGTAATGAACGTTGAGCAATTTATAAGGAAAATTATTGCCATTTTCTCCATATAATAACCGCGCCGTTTGTGTTCGATTGTCTTTTACACCGAATAAAATGAAAATATACCTTTTGGCCATAAACCATTGCCAAACTCACACACATTTGCAGCTCTCATATGAGAGGAAAAGTGCTCAATTAGACCACAGTCGCACACACACACACCATGCCAAAGTAATCAATTCGAAAGTATCTTTGCAAATATATGTGCTGGAACAATTCAAATTGAACAAGCACAACCAAATTTGTTCGGCTTCATTACTGATTGCGATTATGATTGTGTGTGTGTATGTGTGAAAATGTTACGTTTATTATATTTTACTTCATTAAATCAAATAATATGATCGAATTGGTGGGATGAGAAACGGATGCGCGAATGAGTGTCGGAGAGTGTCAGCTCGGCCCCATAACAATCGGCAATTTATTTGTTTCGAACAAGCACCAAAATGTGCTAACATGAAGAAAAAAAAGAAACAACAACGAGAAAAATAGAACAAGAGCAATCTGCTTATGTTGCACATCTGCGAGAATTTGTATAATGAACTCAGTCGTATAACATTTGCTATTGAGATATATTGTGAAAGTGCACACACACACACACTCTATCTCCTCATAATGTGTGCTGAATCCAAAATAATGTTTCGCTCTTCTCATAGCGAGTGAGCATAATTCCGTTCTTTTACGTCTTGATTTTGACATACCATTTATTCGATGACGTGCCATTTATTCGATGATAATAATAATAATAATAATATATTCACGCATTTTCTCACATGTATATGTATATTTTTTGCAGGTGCTTGCCATCGACCGAGATACGGGCGAAAATGGACATGTTACATATTCGATAAAATCGGGCAAAGGTAAAGCAAAATTTCGTATCAATACCGATACTGGTGTTATTTATGCGGCAAAACCATTTGAATCGGATGCTGAATACGATATCATTGTGCGTGCGGAAGACAATGGACTACCAAAGAAAAGTCAAACCACATTGGTTAGCGTTATTGTGGTCGATTCGCCGACATCAAAGGAAAACATCAATCCACCACAAATTAAAAGTGGCGACCAACATGTTGAGGTCACCGAAAATGATAATCCCGGCTTTCTCGTCACGCTCATTCAGGCCTATGACGAAGACAACGATCAATTGTGGTTTGATATAATCGGTATGTTGTTGCTTTTTTTTAGTTTTTCTCCCCCGTCTCTTACACATTACCAATATCGAATTCAAAATATAGTTCATGGACCATCATCAATATCAAGTGGTAACCGCTTAACCTTATCTACAATATCATACAAAGCGACCCAATATTACCATTTGGTAACCGCATATTGTCATGCCATAATTCGACATTTTGTGACAATACCAAAACACCTGTCACATGTTTATATTTCAATTTGTTAGCCACCAAAACATATGTTGGTCTCTGAACCTTTTAGCTAGTTGTTTTTCTCTATCTCTGACGAGTAATTCATAGATGTAAACATTATTTAAAACGCATTTGCATTTGCATTGAGTTGATCGATATTGGTAATTAATTTAAATTTTTGTTTTTACTTTCCCGATTTTCTTGCAATTAGATAAAAAAATGTCATTCATAAAAAAATGTTTTTGTTTCTTTCATTCTAGATGGTGATGATAACAATGATTTCTTCATTGGTCGTGACAATGGCAACATTTTATTAGCAAAGAATCTTGATTGGGAAAAGAAACGTGCATATAATATAACAATTGGTATATCGGATGGTGTGCATGCGATAACAACGCAATTGTACATCAATGTTATCGATATCAATGATCAACGTCCGGAGTTCAGTGAATCCATTTACACTGTTGAAATATCAGAGAATTTAGCCGAAGGCACTGATATTTTACAATTGCATGCCACCGATTTAGATGAAGATAAAACATTATTCTTTAGTTTGCATGCAGCACGAAATCCATCGTCGTTGAAATTGTTTCGTGTTGATTCGGTGTCTGGAATTGTATCATTGGCACAAGAGCTTGATCGTGAACTGATGTCCGAACATATATTAATTGTAATTGTTAAAGATCATGGAACGCCGGCAAAACGAAATTATGCGAAAATCATTGTACATGTTACCGACCATAATGATCATGCGCCTGAATTCACATCGAAATTAATTCAGGGCAAAGTATACGAAACGGCAGCGATTGGCTCAAATGTGGTGACTGCTTATGCAACTGACCGTGATATTGGCGATAATGGTCGTATTGTCTATTCAATTGTTAGCGGTAATATTGGCAGTGTATTTGCCATTGACAATTCGATGGGTGTGATTAGTGTGGCAAAAGAGTTGGCCATAAATACAATGACCGAATACATGATACAAGTGAAAGCAAGCGATTGCGGTAATCCGGCATTGTTTGCACAAATACCCGTGCAAATAATTGTTGTTATGGTTGACAATGCACCACCAAAATTCAGTCGCACCGAAACGGCTGTCGAACTATACGAAAATCTATCGATCGGTACATTTGTCATGCATATCGAAGCACGAAGCACATCTTCCGTTCAATTTGCCATTATCAATGGCAATATTGATGATACATTCTTTATTAATCCATCAACTGGTATTATCACTACCAAAGATTTATTGGACTATGAAAAAACCAAGTACGTATTGCCCGCCTAGTTCATTTTATTTGAGTGCATTTCGATGTCTCGCTTTTTTCTCTCTGTCTCTCTCTCTCTCTCTCCCGTTCAGTTTTTTTGTGCATGTATGCGCGTGCGCGCTCATGAACTTGCAATTTTTTCCGCTCCATATTGATGATATGCGCGAGGTGCTTGTTTAATTTACATATATGCGACAAAATGAAAGAAAAAAAACGATGATTCTTTCCGACGACCTCGTTTGTTTCGTGTATGTATGCATTTATATGATGCACAAACATTAAACATGCACATCGCATATATTTGTCTAAAGGATAGCGAAACACGCACCGGAGAAGAAAAAAAAAACATTTTGAACACTAACGAAGAGAAACCAGCGAAACTATCGAATGCGAAACGCAATCGTGAAATGTTTACGAATTTCATGAAATAGACACACAAAACACCATTCGCTCGATATTTTACATTTACCTAACTAGAAATAGCCAACATCAATTGTCACTGAAAAATTTAGTAATTTTCATTTTTTCCTCTCTCTTTTTTCTCTTTCTATATTTTTTTTGTTTGTTTTATTGCACGCTCTCGCGTCCGATTGACTTTACATTGAATTTATGCGCGCGCTCCATTCAATGTCCAATGGATGGTGTTTTTCGGATCGTGATGCACACTTTTTGTTCCGTGCCATGGGTTGTGTACACTGTGTAAATGATTCAGATTTTACAATTTAACGATACGTGCAACAAATATGGCTTCCGTGTCGGCAACATCATCAGCTATAATTCACGTTTTGGATCGAAACGACAATGCACCGTATTTTACACAAAAATTGTACAAAGGTGAAATATCCGAATCGGTGCCAATTGCATCATTGATTCTAGCCGTCAACGACACACTGAAAATGGATCAAAGGTTTGTATCAACACAAAATACATATACACACTATCACACACACAGACACACATTCGATTGCAGATAGACAAAGAGACAGATGAAAAACAAAAAACGAAAAATTCGTTCGTTTATTTTCATCTCTCTCCATTTCGAATTTAAGAACCATGCACTGTTATTTGTCACACAATAATTTCAAGCGTGAATCCTTTGTGATTTTGGATTTGGAAAATCGGCCACAGCAACAATTGGCAAATGGGACACAATATCATGCGACTGTTCTGTATGCAATGACACAATGGATGCATTGTTCTACATGATAGAACTGCAATGAATTTTTAAGCATACGTCGCGTCATATATGTATATCGAATGAAAAGCGTTTGTTTGTTGTTGTTGATTTTTTCTTCAATCTTTTTAATTAGTTTTGAGTGAGGGATGAAGAAAAAGAATTCTCATCAAAGAACAAAAAAAGATACTTTAATTGTCGTAGTGAAAATGATGATAGGTAGCCCATTCAATACAAAATCTAGCTTATTTCAAAAGTGACAAATCTTTGAACGCATTCTTTGAAAAAGAAATGAATCAAAGTTTTGCTATCTCTCCAAATAAGTTTTCTAAGCAGTTTTCATTTGCGACAAATCCCAGTTGGAAATATATTTTATTTTGAATTTGTTTCGTAGGGACTGTTTTCCAGGCTTATATACAAAATCCTTAATTTCAATCATACAATCCCCGAACTATTCCCATTTCATGAGTATTATAAACAGTGTATAAAAGCAGCATTTCCTTTGTTATCCACCAAATATAAATAAAATGATTCATGGAACGGAGTCCAAGTGGGTCCATTGGGAGCATCTCCTTCTATTAAGATGAGATACTTTGCTGCTTTTTTTAAGTAACCGAATTTCTTTCAATTCCTTCAACATTCCGGCAACTTTGAGCCGCATTTTCCACAATAGAACAGTTCAATTTATAACTTGCAAAGAATATACATTTTTCTCGTTGCGCGTTCAACAACAACGAAAAAAACTTTTTTTCTCTCGAAAACAATGAATTCCTCTGGCTATTATCTTTGGCATATAATCTTTAAAAATCGTTCTCTTTTCAAATAAATAAAAAAAAAAATACGGAAAGAAAAACAGCAACTTTTCAACACCAACTCAAAAACGCTATGCTTCATTTCTGCCGCGACTATAATCTCACATATCAAACAGCGCACATTCACTTCAGTTCAACTGAAACAATAAACATTCCAATTCTTGTTATGGTTTTTCATGCGAATGCGCGCATGAACGAAGTAAAAAAAAGAGACGAAAAATCATTCCAGCACGTTTTCGTAAATCACTGTTTATCTGCGTTTTAACATCGAATTAAGAGGATGTATGTTCTAAATGATGTTTGAAGAGTGGCTGGCCGAAGTGAGTAGATTTCTAAAAAAAACATTGTAAACGCGATGGATTATTTCGATTCGCCTTTCCTTTTTTTCAAAAGAACACACAGGTCAACATCACTTGTGCAGCAACAACAACAATCAACCAAAACAATCTACAAAAGACGGAATCGAATTCAAATTGCATTTCTCTTTTTCAATTGCAATTTTAAAATTCATTCCTGACTTTGGAGAGATCATCATCGATTCGATTTGGTCGATGCATTTTATCGAATATTAAGTGATGTGAAATGCATGCAAAATAAGCATTGTGATTGCAAATTCTTGTTATTTTCCATTGATTTCTTTCGTTATATATGCATGGTACTTATGATTGAAACTCTTTCTCTTATACATCTTTTTCGTTTTATTTTCTTTTGTTATCTGTTTTCTGGAATACACAGTGTGCCATTAGTAATAAAGGCTTATGATATTGATGCTGGACTCAATTCACATTTGCATTATGATATTGTTGAGACGATGCCACGTCGCTATTTCCATATTGATTCAACAACAGGTGCCATAAAGACAGTGATGTTATTGGATCATGAAAAGATACCATTCTTCACGTTTCACGTAAAGGTAAGTAAGATGCTTTGTTATTGCTGATTTTTTTTTTATTTCTCTTTCATTTTTAAGCCACATAAATATTTTGTTGACCATTTCAGTGTGCAGTTTATTTTTTATTTTTATTTTTCATTTTCGTTTGGAGAATATGTTCTTTGACGTTTATTCTCTGGTTTTTTTGTGCATTCCCTTGTTTCGTTTCGTTTATTTTTTTTACATGTTTTTTCTTCTCTCATTGCTGCTGTTGAAGATTATAAAAATATAAAAAATGTGTAGCACAATTTTTGCACAGAAATTACAGTACTTGTTCATCTCTTGCATATAAAAAAGGGGGGGCTATTACGGTTTGAAGTTCACAAACATGAAAATTTCAGCGACATACTTTATTTGTCATTTCTGTCATGTGTAGCTAATATTTTTCATGGCTACTTTTGAGTTACTATAACATTTATAAGATTACAAAAATGGCTTAATGTACCCATTTTTGCTCATTTGGATATTGCAGAACAACCATAGAGCATACACTTTTGCATTTCATAACTCCCTTCTTTAATGACATTTTACATGGGGATATCGTTTTTTATTCGGTTTCTGTCTGTGGGTAAAGTTGCTGCTGCTGTTGGTATGCGCACGCGATTTTTTCATCATTCTCTGATATTATTTTCTCACACATATATAAAATATATCATTTTAGTGTTTTGATGCTGCTTTTTGTTTTTCATGTCGTCGTTTTCTTCCATTTCATACCTCATTTATATTGCTGTTTACACACAATTTGCGCACACTTCAATCATCGTGCCAAGCAGATTATATACATTAGCTCTTTGTATAGTTTGTGGTTCGTTAAATAAATTTTCTGTCATTTCTGTGACATAAGAAATAAGAATAAAATCGCTTAGCAAATGACGGCCGTTTTCATTGTAGTTTTGCTCCTTGTTACCAGAACAGGCAAAGTCAGAGGAAAAAAATGCTGCTAAACGAAAATATATTCATGCAAAAGACACGACCATCCCCATCAATGTGACAATGAAGATGTCAGCGACGGCAGTAAAAGTACAGCTAATGAAGGGAAATAACTGTTTTAAGACTAACATGTCAACATTTCTTGCCACTCAATTATTTTTCTTGTTTCATTTTCTTCATTTTATTTCGATCGAATTTACCGTTATTTTCGATTTCATGGTGTGTTGTCTTCGATGCTATCAGTGCAATCTCGTGTACAAGTGCAACAACAAATGTTGCTATAAAATCTTAAAATTCAATAAATTTTCTATTATAAACTTTAATACAAATCGCTTGTTTTCTAGCACACATACTCGTTTGCTTAATGTGAAACGTAGTTGATTTCATTCCCTCTCTCTCTCTCTTTCTCTCTCTCTCTCTCTCTCTCTCTCTCTCTCTCTCTCTCTCTCTCTGAGGAGTATATTCTTTGTTATTTTAGAATTTTCACCAGAAAAGATAGAGAGTCGGATACGATTTTTTCAATTTTACATTGATCAAAAATCTCATTTAATTTCGTTTCTCCTAGTAGTACGATGCCATGTTTCACATTAAGCCCTACGGCCAAAGACTGGCTGTGTATTTATTCTAGTTTTTCTTCCTATTTCGTTGTTATCTTTGACATTTTCTCCACTCATCGTATATTTGTTAACTTTGCGATTGAACCATCATCTAATATCAAACCTTTCTAATATATACCATATACATATTTTGAAATTGAGTGCACGCGCGTGTGAACGCTAGCGAAAGAATGGCTCGCAGCATGTGCATTTCGTATGTTTTTGTCATTTGACGAATGGTACGGCACATTCAACTCATAATCGGATCGTTTTCTTCAGTTCACCATCTATTATTTTGCACTTGCTTTCATTGTGCATTTTCCGGCCATTGTCGATTGACCTTTTTTATTGATGCATTCGAATTTGAACTTTGCTTTATATTTCAAAAAATGTGATAATTTATGTTATAGTCAACGATTTTCATTTCTTTTCATTTTATTTTAAATTGTGTCTATTTATTCCGGGCTATTAACCGATCCTGAACGATTCGGGTACTGTTGTAAAGGTTTTGATGAACATGAGCCCTGTCATTTAATCCTTTTTTGCGTATTTTTGACGTTTTTAATCCCTCTTTTACCACTGCGTCGACCATCATAAACCATTTTATTTTGTTTTTGATAGAGACCATGTTTTAAAAAAAACTATTGAATAATCAACTTAATTCTTAACAAGAAATGAATGTATGAATTCAAAAAAAAATATTAAAATTCAACATGTGGTATTTTCTTTGCAGGTATCTGATTTGGGTAAGCCTCGTTTGTCATCCGAAATCATGGCAAAAGTTGAAATCAGTGTCATCGATGTTAATGACTGTCCACCAATATTCACACAAACCGAATACAATGTCACATTGTTATTGCCCACCTATCAAAATGTGGCCATTCTACAAGTGAATGCAACGGATCGCGATGATAACGGCAACAGTAGCAAAACATTACGCTACGAAATTGTTGAAGACAGCAATAAAGATGGTGTATTCGCAATTAATAGCCACACAGGCGTTATAACAACACGGTAAGCATAATTTTAAATGGTTATATAGCAATTGTGGCCCCAAACACACATAGTGTATGCCCCTATTCAGGGACCTTATAAATATCAAGACTGTATGTAGAGTGAATAATTCAATTTGATATATGACTGTGAATGTGTGTGCACGCTATTTATTAGGTCCAGCATAAAAAAAAAAAAAAAAAAGCGAAATACTCTAGACACAATCTAAGTGGCAACACATGTACATCGTTTGCATTTCGTGCTCTGAAATTTATTCCGACAAATTCTCCACCGGATAATGATGGCAAAGAAGCTGCTTTGGCCATGCACAGAGAATAAAAGCCAAAAGAGAGACAAAAAGAAGAGCCGACAAAAAAACCCCAGCGCAGACACACTGTGTATGAATGAGGTGTTTTGCACGCGCAATAGACCATCCACCATCATCACTCCAAAATCGTCCAACGTCAAATAAACCATAAAATGATACCAGTTTCGTTTGGCTATTCACAGAATATTTTAGATTTGCTTCATTTGGTATAATTTTGCATTCATCGTAAAACGCACAACACAAAATTGATATGAAATACGCGTTCGCTTCACTGAGATTGACCACATCGAAAAAGAAATGCGACGATGGCATGTGCCTCCTTTGTCGTGCTTATTTTCATAACCGCATATCGAAATGCTTCAATACCAAAAGTATGTGTGTTTGCACTCCATCTACTGACATGTTTTTTTTTTCGTGTGTATGTGGGAAAAAGACGAACGTTGCTTGTTACCATGCAAATCTAAAAATGTAGTTCGCGTTCGCTCATAAATAAAACCAAAAAGATGTATGTTCTGCCTTCTAATCAGTTTTGTTTTGCTATTAAGGGTCGTGTGCAGAAACAAAAAAATTATGATTACCTGAGATTTTAAATCGTTCATAGGTCAGTCTGAGGCTTCTACTTCCTGGGGAGATCAGCCAAACAATTTATCATTTAATATGGTATTTTGGCGCTTTTTTGCGCATGAGGAATGAATACAAAATTATTCTATTGCTAAGAATGTATGTGCAGATCGTAGACGGAAATGGGGAAAAATGATCGAAAAATAAGCAGAATTAACAACGATTGGCTCATTTTTATCTGCAGTGAAAAGTTTCACAAGCAAAATATATGGCATTTTTTGGTGTTTTCTCTCTCTCTCCCAAATTGAGAGAAAGTAAATATATGTCCAGTTAACTTCATTATAATGAATGACACTTCAGAGTGACTAACCATATATTTTGCCACTTAAGTGGTATCATAATTTATGGTTGCATCCACTGTATGTGTGAATTTTTAATTTGATTACATTGTCAATTGTGTGAAGAGCAACATTAATGCAGTAAATGAATTGAAAATGTGATAAATCGTAAATGTCACTTTGATGCAACATCATTTCTGTTGGTCCGGTGTAACCTTTGTAAATAAATATAATATAATATAAAAGCTATTCTAAAGCTGCAGTCATTTTTTGTGTGTTCGAAAAAGAGATTTTATGGCTTTATACAACCTAGACACAAAATTTCAAAAGCGCCCGTATTGTGTTGGAGTTTTTTTTTCTACCCGTTCTCTCTATATATCTCTCGAGCTCTGTCTTGAATTTAAAATCGCATTTATTTCGGGTTATGAGAGAGTTATGCTTTATGTTGGTGTCATGGTTGTTCGGGTGAAAAATAGATTTTCTCTTTCTATAAATATCACTCTGATTTCATATACATATCGCGTGTACCTGGTATCTGGTTATAGTTTTTGTTGCTTAAATAATTTCGATTTTATTCACTAGTTTCGATTTAAAGTGTAGATGCGTGTAATCGAAGCGCACGCGACATGTGTAGAAATTGGAGTCAGTATAAATAATATCGGTTGAATATGCATACCGATTTTTGTCTATATTTTATCGTTAAGTGGCTTCAATGGTTCTCATCGTATTTTTTTTTGTTCGCTCTCGATGCAACCAGCCACTTTTCTGTCTTGAAGATTTAAACACACGTATGTGTTATTCCGGGGCTAAGAACATTCCCAATAGACACACGTACGATATACGTAACATAACGTACGTATTTACTAACAACACACTACTGAATAACCTTTCTCGCCATTCTAATTATTTATTCTAAGCTCGTTTCGTCGAGCATAAAAAAAAAAACGAAGCTTGAACCGCACCAAGCTCTCGTCGCTTGTAAGAGCGTTAGCATCAGTTTATACGCTGAAAAACAGAAGCGACCGACAACACAGGCGGACGTCGACAACGACAAAAACAACAGCAGCAACAGAGCAAACGAAAAAACGGCACCTATTCGCTCGCTCTCTCGATCTGCAAAATTGAAGCAGTGGAAAACCCCACCTTTTGAATGTGTTATAATCTTTCGGGAGTTTTGGAGTGAGCGTAACTCTCTTTGCCCTGATCCTATGTGTTGGATGGTCCACATTCCATGAGCGGATAGATGCCCGTCTAATTCGAATGCTTTTTGTGCATTTGATTCAGTTAAAAAAGAATAAATTGACACAAATTGAATGAGATCTCGGTAAAATGACCTTTGAAAAAGTTGCCCTACCAGACAAAGAGAATTTTCAGCAATATTTCTTTTTGCCTTTTCGTTTCAAAAAAAAAAAAAATCTTGTGTGTATGTGATGGCCTTTCTCGGTCTTTTCGTCCGTGTGTATGGATGTCCGCAAAAAAACCAACTTCGCACATTAATGTTTTCATTGATATGTCGAATGGCAGAAGTCATAAACTCTGTAACTGAAAACATGAATGACACACATACCGAAATGGCAAACATATTCGCATTTGTACACACTACGTGTATTGCTATGCATGTCATCGTTTTTCACTCAATTGAAATAGAGGGCGAGACAGAGAAAAAGAGCACATTTTCTCGCACACATTCATCTAATATTCAAATATTTTAACTAAATAAAGTCATAACAAGATTTTCATGGATCTGCATATTTTGCATATGCACGTTCGTTATATATTTCTCAAAATGTCGGAGTTTTTGTTTAAAGCTTATTTTCCTGGCATTTGCTTATTATCTTCATCGGAGTTTTTTTCTTCTTCTTCTTCATTTTTTTGTGTATGTACGACGGATAGAATGGCATACATTTCTATAGTTTGGAACGATCCACTGCCAATATTGGCATTAAATAAAACTACAATAAAACGAAACAGATCTAGTGTGGAACAAACTATATTGAAGATGGAAGACAAAACTGAACTTGGAACAAAATCAAAAATCCCAAAAGCAACAAGCACATTAACACACACTCAATCCCTCGCAAAAGTAATGCATTTCGATGTTCAACGAAATATCGATTCACATAGATTTGATTGATACAAATAAGATCATGCTGCTTTATGTATGCTTTAAAAAGTGGTATCGATTTCGCGTATGCACGAACCAATCCGTAGAAAACGGCGAGCTTTTCGATACGTTTCGATTTAGTCGGATATATACCATTTCATGTTCAAAGCCAAATGGCAATTGTGAATTTGTCGAAAATGAATGGAAATGGAGTGTTCTGTGTGACTTCAAAGAAGATCATTGCGCGATTACTGTGAACAATTGCATTAAGCTTTTGCAACGAAAATAAAAAAAGAATAAAACCAACAGCAAAGTTCAAATCTGATTTCAATTGCTAATTTGGAGTTATGCTTTACTTGCGTTTCCTTTAAACGAAACAAAATGGAAAGGGGTGCGAGTAATCGAACCAATGGCAATGACTTTTTACCAAACAGAAATGGGTTTTACTCCGCATTTGTGTGTGTGTGTATATTTTTGTTCTCTGTTGCACATTTTCAAGCACAAATCGAATGTTTGAATCACACAAAGATGAATTGCTTCTGACATCGTTTTGAAAATGAATAAAAAAAGAGACACACATGCTTCCAAAGAACATTTCATTCGCCTCACCCTCTTTTTCATCATAAACATTTTTTTTTGTGCTGATTTCATTGATGCGCTTGTCATGTTCGCATGATGATGATTCAAAAATAAACTTCGAGAATGCAATCGACTATAAAAATGTTTCATCATCAAAGTCAACGCTTGCTTGTGTCGTTGTTGTTGTTATTGAGGTAACACTGCCATTGGGATAACTTATGACTAATCGAATACGTGATGCGTTCTATCAAATAGATTAAATTTCAATAGAAGTGATGTATATGTGTGTGTTCTCCTTTTTTTTTCAAATTCCAATGTATATACACAAACATTGAATGTAGTTCAACGTGGTAAAAACTAGTTAGTTCGCATAGTTGTTTTCGGTTGCATTTACTGTAGTTGTTCAATGAAATCAACTCGATAACGAAGTGATGGAAAACCATTTCGATTGAGCTAAAACACACAGAGACAGACAGAGAGAGAGCAAACGATTGAACTTTTAATAAACTTTGTCAGGAAACTGATGTTGTTGCATTCAGCATACTTGTTATTTCGTGTGTACTGATTTTGTATCTAAGTTTTTTTTTTATCTTCTCATTTCACTAACTTTTTCTCTACATTTTCAGGAATATCGAGCGAATTGGTGAATTTTACAAGTTACAGATTCGCGTTACCGACGGCAAATACACGAATACCGCACTTGTAAATGTTCACGTTGAAACATCGGAAAATTCTGGTTTAGTATTCCAAAAGCCCATCTATGACGGATCAATTTTGGAAAATTCAACAAAAATCACTACCGTTACGGTGGTAAATGTAATCGGTGCTGCACTAAATGAACACATTGAATTCCGTTTATTAAATCCAACCGAAATGTTTCGCATTGGTTTGACATCGGGTGCTGTTGTAACAACCGGCATCCGTTTTGATCGTGAACAACAGCAAAATCATGAGTTAATTGTTGAAGCACGTTCGTATGCGGCATATCGTGATAAACCCCGTGTTGCCCATGTCATTGTAAATGTAACCATTCTTGATATAAATGACAATTGCCCGATGTTTGTCAATTTACCATATTATGCAATTGTATCAGTGGATGCTGAACGCGGTTCGTTGATAACAAAAGTACATGCACTGGATGCGGATAGCTATGAAAATGGTGAAGTTCGCTATGAAATGAAACGTGGACATGGTGAACTATTCAAAGTTGATCGTAAAACGGGTGAAGTGACACTTAAGCAAACACTCGAAGGACATAACAGGGATTTTGAATTGTTAATTGCAGCTTATGATGGTGGCATTACACCATGCTCCACTGATGTTACCGTACATGTTAAGGTATGTTTTGAACACACATTTTTATTTTCGCTTTCTTTTTTTTATGCACTTTATTTTTCTTTCTATCTCTAAAGCCAATTAGAGAATTTATTCGACAAAATACCCACTTGAACTTGATAGAGAAAGAGAATGTTTGCAAGAGAAAAAAAACACAGACAAATTCCATTGAAAAAAAAAATCGTAAAATTCTTAATTTATCATCCACATAAAGATATTGAAATGTTTAAGTCAATAAAGTTTACTAAGTGCAACAGCGATCAACTAATGTAAAAAGCGAAAAAAACGCTTTTGAAACAACATAAACGAAGTCGAGCGAATAAATGTATAGAGAGAGAATAGTACAGTAAAATTGAGTGAAATTTATGAGACCATTGAATGAGGTTATGCTTTAACTAGTCACAGAAAATGTGATGTGAATATCGGCAACAAACATTTACACTAACCAACATTTGATGATGATGATGACGACGACGTCGATGTTGACTTCAACGATGATTTTTCAATTATTTAGAATTTTGTTTGAAAGTTTCATTTACAAACCATTCCAATTATTTGAATTTCGCATTAAAACATGTTTTGTGACTGAATGAGTCGGAAATAAAAAGCTCTCACCGGAGCGATGCCCTCCATTGAATTAAGCGAGTTGATTTTCATATTAGTATCTACTTTTGAAAAACTATTTATGCGGTGGCCAAAATTTATACACGCTATACGCACCCGAGCCCACAAATTCAATTTCCAAGAATCAAAAAAGCTTTTGTTTTCCACAACTGCAATTGAAATATTTATTTGTCGAATTGGATATTACATAAGGAGCGTGTTTGTGCCATTTCGGAGAGATAGAGAGCAAAAGTGAATGGGATGATGTTAGTAAAGTATTGTGTATCGATGTGTAACTTGGAGTCGGCGAATGTATGTTTGTAAAATTGCATTTGTTTCTGGTATGAGATTTTAAGGTTCGCTCACTACTCGGAAACAAGTTCAAGTATTTGAAAATGCTTGAAAAGAATACTTCAAAAGATACACGAAAGTGCTGTTTGAAAGGTCGAGAAAGCTTTTTCAATCTTGATATATACAAAAACTTTCAAACTGAATCGATCGAACTATATATATAATTTTTTTTTATTTTCGAATGGATATTCCAATGGGTATAATTAAACGAATGCATCAAAGTGACCATTACATTGGCTTTCGTTCATTTATTAAGCCACAATATAATCGAATACATTATGCGTATATATAATTTATATGGTGCAAAATGTAAATTTACCAACGATGATGATGAGCAAATGTGTATAATAAACCGCATGGATGAATGTTTTTTTTTTGTAAATATTATTTTCACTTTTTATATTTTTCATTTTTGTCGTCTTGTCTTGTATATATAAAATTGAAATTGTCGCCACTGTTGTGCCTTCATAAAATATTCAACGGTATCGCAGATAGTGTTGCACCACCAATCGACACATAGCCCGGCTAGCTATTACATGCGAATGTGTTTGCGGCTCGTTTACATGCGAAATAAATGTTCTAGCGAAATGTATGTAATTGATTTTATGCGTCACATTCATGATTACATTCAAACCAATTCGAACGATGCAATTCCACATCCATAAACCAATCAACGATCATATTAATTAAATTTTTTATGATGACCACATTAAAATATTCTATAAACGATTGACAACATCGCTTATTTTACAGTGAATGGAGTACAAAAATGTTAACAAACACTCTCTTTTGCCGCACATAAACCGAACGGTTAATGGAATGATTCGAATCATCATATAACTAATGGCTTATGTCAATTGTTTGTTTGGGAGGATATTATATCATTGAGATTTCCGATATTTGATAAGTACATAACAAATCGACAAATATATTACCTCTGCCACTCTCTCTCTCTCTCTCTGGCTCACATTTATTCGATTCAAATAATTTGTCGCGTTCATTTATTTGGTTGATTGAATTTGCCGTTACTTAGTACATGTTCCAATTTACTTGTAAAACTTTGAGCATTTCTAAGTTTTCCGATGTGATATGTTTCACTTTGATATGGAATTGAATGAACGAATACATAGCACGATGATATGTTCGTGTATTATATTCACGTATTATATTCAATAAGAAGCTTTATATATAGAGAGTGATGGTGCACTTTCTTCATAGCCAACAAAGTTCATATTACATTCAATGGAGTTTTGTCGTAGTACCGTTTTTGTATATTAATTTTTTATTTTCTTCTTTTTTTTACAAATCACTTGCTTATTGATTTTTTTCTTCTTTCTTTTGTTCTATTTTATATATACATATAAATCTATCAAACACTTGGGCCGATATCCATGTACGATGCAATTTTTCAACGTTGTGCCTCTATGTGCTGGCGACAAAAACAAAATGCAATTCGCTTGATAAATGTATGATCAACGCTTGTGCGCCGGTTGCCGATTCGATGTAAACCAATACAACGACAATGACACCCGACGATGTACTATACTTCGGATTAAAAAAAAAAACAACAAAAACTGGGCAAAAAACCGCAGGTAATCGATAAATCAATGCCAGTTTTCAGTAAACAATTTTACTCGGACATTGTACCGGAGAATATTGAATTACACACACCGTTGTCAGTTGCAATCCAAGCCGAAAGTCCCCTGGGCCGTAAATTAATTTATACGATCGTTAAAGGAAACGAACTTGAGGAGTTCAGCGTTGATTTTAACACAGGTATGACTTTGTGATCTCTTTTCTTCTTTCTATTTTATATTGTTTATTTTCACTGTATATTTAGCCCTGGTTATTTTGACACCAGTACTGCGATTCGATGATACAATAACCGAACAGAAGAAAAAAAAAAATCTTTGGAATATAGAACACTAGACCTATTGATTTAAGCATATTGTTAATATATAAATAAATCAATAGAGGTCTATTGTTCTACATTACATTTGGAATTGGTATTGTAGAATTGCGGCACAGTATTCGTTCCTTTGTCTTCTTTTCAATGGGATTTTTTTTTGTTCATTTTCATTTTATGTGTCTAGAAAACTGTCTTCATTTCATTTTGATTCTGTCGGTTGTGTGTTCATTGAATTTTCGAAAGCCATCCATTTTTGTCGTAAATTCTTATTTGGCTCACCTTTTCCACGTTGGTCGCTTCCTTTCTCTGAATTTGTTACCATTTTTTTTCTTCTTTAAGTCTTTAAATAAATGATGTTCGAGTAAGGTTCTTCTCCTTATGATAAATCGTACTGCAATCGCGTAAAAGTATTATTTTTTTTGTGTAGCGGGGGGTGGTAAAGAGAGATCGGAGCTCAAAGTCTTATGCATGTTAAAATGTTATATGGTAAAAATTGAACGTGTCGAATTAACCCAAAATGAATGAAAAAGCAAAAAGAAATCGCCACCACGTATTATTTACCAACCACGGAAATCGGAATGAAGTAGAAATTTTTATCCGCAAACAGATTGAAAATGTAAAACGCATAAAATATCGTGAACGCGCGCGAATCCAACTGCCCGAAATTCATGGGCCGCACTCACGCTCACCACCGACAGATATAACAATGCTAAAGCATTCGACAGAAATCGTTATCGACTGATTTATTGAGAGACTGTTTCTGTCGATATGTTTTCCGTCTTACATTGAAAATTCATTTCATGTCGTGAAATGGATTCTTTTTCATCGACGGAAATTTCATTTTTCACTTAACGCACGCCCGAATGAACGTGTCATTGTTTCCCTCACTTACATTTGGCCTAATTAAAAGAGCTTTTTGAATAGACCGGACTTATTATTTTTCTACTTTGTACAATTCCAAACCATCAGCACCACCGAATATGAAAAATGAGCGAAAAAACCATTTTCCATTTTTTTTTACAACAACAAAAAAAAATGTATGGAAAGAGCACTGACTATTATGCTATACAAATTTTTTTTTCTCGATATAATAAGTGAATTTTTAATGTCACCGATGTTGAAGTGTTTGCTAATCTTAAAAGGAGCACTGAAAAAGGTCACACACACAATTTTACCATTTCTTCGATTTATTTTCATTGAAGCGATGAATATCCTTCACAAATTGCATTCCTAACTCAACAAACTTTGGAATTGTGCGGCTGCTGCTTTTTTCTTCTTCTTCTTTGTGTATGTGTGTTTTTGGCAACAGTTCACGCGCCAAACGAGAAGCACTACATAAATATATCCTGGAGAGACAGGTTGCACGTGTGTATCGCACACACGAAGCCAGAGACGGCAGATGCCATCCCATTTTCAACTAGATAAAAAATAATTAAAATTACATCACCTGCGAAAGCACACACACACACCATCGGTCCAACGGACAATGACGAACACAATTTTCCATTTTGCAGATGACTTTGCGGTAAAGCACATATTTTCTGTTGAAAAACCAAAACGAAATTAATGTTTTGAGGAGACAATTCATGCTTTCTTCCTTGTTTCATGCGTCTTCATTTCAAAAGCGATATCATCTACTCTATCGGTCAAAAGTAACAATTTGTTTGGAAGCATTGTATTTCATGGTGTAGTGACTGTTCAATTTGGCATAAAAATCGCAGTTGAATCGACTCAAAAAAGATCGTATTGAATGTCAACCGTGTCTTCTTGTCGTTTAGCGGAGAAAAACAGTGATGAAACACATAAAACTTCTACACACTTTACTCGTTTTTCTTTAAAATGAGCTTATCACCTGAGATTCAAAATCGAATATGTGTTTAGTGTCGACATCCGTTTGTGTGTGTAGTTTAATGGGCTCTCTCGTTTTTTCGATACTGTTAAAATGTCTTTTAAATCATCCGCAGCCGTATTGTTATAACACATTTTGAAATAGGTGCATAGGTCATGCACGGCCGCCTTTTGGCATACTTTTCTTGTTGTTACTTTTTATCTTCTTGTTGCTCTTTGTTTTATCGTATTTCTGCTGTACTACTACTGCTCCAAGCGAAATTGGAGCCCTTAAATAAATACGAGTAAATTGTTTTCCGTCCGTTTTTCTTGCTTACCGACTTAAATCGTGAATGCTTCAATTCCAATCTCACTTATTTTTTCTCACTACGTGTGTGAGAAACGGTGTTGTACTCATGTAAAGCTTTTTTGCTCTTTTTTGCTGGTATTTCATCATTCGGCATGTCGACGACAGTGAATCACACTTCGCCGTTTCATAAGTTCTACTACATTCCACCAGAGTAGCGAATATAATGCTTTTTTTTTATAAAACCTAGCGCTAAATGTTTCAATGCGTATAATGTTATTGTTTTTGCTGAACGTGCCGGCTGATATAAATGTAATTTTTTCGCGTATTATTTTTTTTTGTTTCGTTTTCATTTTATTATTGCATCGTCCTTACCTTTTGCAATGTTCCGGCAAATCTTTGTGTGTGAATGATTCCAGGCGGTGAATCGTAATTTTAATCCATGTTTCTCTCTTTTTTTGTTTGAAAATTCTTGCTATTCCATCACTTGCTTAGCATTTGAGACGAAGAGAATAGCCGCTGAAATGTTATGAAACGATAAAAGGAAGCAACGAAGAAAAAGAAAAATCACAGGCGACCGAAGTAACAGGGTCCATTTGGCGAGACACACGTTTTGACCGGTTTCGTTGGAAAAATTCAATGATTTTCCACAAAATAAAGCAATTTACATATTTTTTCCATAATTTCATTCGCCGCTCTACCAACAAAAAGCATACACACACAAATACAAACACTTAACCGCGTACAGTACTATAAAAAGTCAGCATAGAATAAACAATGTGGCGTTGGAAAAATGATATTTCTTTTAGTTGGTAGAAAAAAAAACAGCCCATCCGTCGGATGCAATTCACAACGAGTAAAACAGAGAGAGAGAGAGAGAAACATGAAAAAAATTGTATCAATTTATTTTGGCTAAATTCAAAATGAAATTCTCTCGCGTATGTCACATAATTTGCGAAAGGCGGTTTTCAAAGAAATGAGTTCAAAGTAGAGACAAGTTACGGAGAGAGAAAAAATAAAGAGAAACAAAGAGAAATAAAAATGCGGCCCGGTGTAATTATAAAAATGTCCAAAGAGAAAACCAACAAGTAAGGCAACAGTAGCAAACATACGCAAAAGATGCGCGAATAAATCAAAGCAAATGGTCAATAAAATAATTTGAAAAGCTCATGTTCGCTTAGTGTGAGCCCGAAGCGTGAAACATTATTCAATTTAAAATGCATTTAGAAGCAATAAGGATATGTTCTACATGTAATTCATTCCGCATAAAAAATTTCGACTCCGTATCTGTCTGTAAATGACGTTTCGACGATGCACAAAATACAAACAATTTCGATGTATAGGAACGCGCGCGGTCTCGTGGGGGGTTAACATTTTCCATTAAAAATAGATCGGCGAGTCTAAACCACTACGCGAAATACGTAAAAAAAAAGAACCAATTAGTTTTTATTTCTGTGTGTTCAAAACTATTTATATTGAAAGTGGTGTGAATGTAAAATGAGACTAAAAACACAATATTATTTCCATTATTTTCTCGTTAAATACAGCGCCAGACAGTACAAATGGTCTTTGTGAGTATTTTTTTTCTTCATTTTTATTTTCGTGTGCGTTTTTTTTCATATTCTGCTACCCCCATTTTCATCTACCTTTCTGTTACATTTTATGTACATGTGCGTTTTTGTTTGTGAATGTTTATGTTTTTATATGTACATTTGCTTAACGTTGTTGTTGTTAATTTTAATTTATTTGTTTTTTTTTCTGCTTGATGTTTTGTTTTTTCATTGAAACTATGTTTGTGATTTTCATTCAATAATTTTCTATCTCTTTTAACGTCACGTTTATATATGTGTGTGTGTATTTTATTTACATAAATGCATTTTCTATTTGTAAAAACAAATACGACATAATGAAAATAAAACATTGGATATGCGTATTTTTATTCTTCCTTCATTTGATATTTATAAAGAGCATTAAGAAATTCGCTTTCAACACTTTTTGTGTCAATTTTTTTTCGAAAACCTTAAGTTAAAACATTCATTTGCATATGCAATGGTTTTTATGTCTGAGCATGTGTGTGTGCTTGTTTGTATCTCATATTGATATTGTATTCACTTGATTTCATTTTTGAGCTTTACTTCCATCATAACATTAATGCAATTACGTTAAATGGATTTTCATCATCATCATCATCATCATCAAACAGAAAAACACTATCAACAAATTAACACCGAACATGGAACCGTTCGTTTCGTGCATATTTACTGATCTGTTTTGTTCGGACACCATTAAATCGAAATGCATGAAAACCATCATCCTATTTCAAGCATGTCAATAGGTGTCATTCTAACCATTTTGTATTTGTTCACATTTTATTGTTCCATTGTCATTTTGTACACATCCACTGATTGACCATAATGCCTAAGTAACCAAACAGTAATTAAACTAATTGCTGAGGTGTGTATCTGTATATCCACTTAGTTTTATTGAAATAATTAGATTTGGATTTTCACATTTCTTACGGCAACAATACACAATTTGCCACACATGTGACGTTTGCATTTCGTTTGAGAAAGCGTGAAGCACATCATCATCATGGATCACAAAGTAATGCTGAAATTCCATTTCAATTAGTTAAAGGATTTGAAACAAAAATTTTTTTTACAGTTATCGAGAGTTGTAAAGTTCTGATTATTTCGACAAGAATCTCATTATATAATCCGCACATTTCCAGCAACGTATAGGACATTTGCAACGTATGCATGGGACATTTGCAACGTATGGATCGTTTTCTAGCGTCTAAATCCATGTAATAATTGAAAGAAAAAAGAATGAATTTTTCAACAATGCTACATGCAGTCATGCAATGTTATAACTATAGTCGATGAAAGTCGTTGATTTTATTCAAGAAAAACTTTATTCTTCGAGCGAAAAAGAGATAGAGAAAATGCAGCAAAAGAAGGAATAGTAGTGATTTGATGTCAATTTCTTTTTTCTCATTTTTTTGCTAGCTTCAATTCATTCAGGTAGGAAAATGCCATTTGCTGAGGATTCTTTTCATCAATTGCACTTTGTTGCGGAGTACGGAATTTCTCGAACTGATGACGTTTTGTCGGAATTTTTAATCTTTGTGAATGGACAGAAATTTCAACGTCCAAGTGGCGAATGGTGATGACGAGTCAAAATGAATCGCGCCATCTCTCATCCTTGAACATAATTTTGGTTTCATCGAAGAAGAGAGAAAACCATAATAATAATACGAGAAAACAACTATTCTAACCAGTGAGACCAGAGACTGTTTCTCAGACCAATAAATGTGAAAAGGAGCGCTCTGAGGGTCTTTTTAGATTCGATACGGCCGACTCATTTTGCCTCCTCACTGAGGAGCTGTACTCCTCATTGCTGTGCTCCCAAATTGAGTGCAGGTGTGGAATGAGAGATGGCGCGAATCAAGAATTTTCACATAAATAATAGTCTCCAAAGTCATATATGGCAAGCCAATAATAATCTCGTACAACAAAAGATTCGGCAAATTTTGAATTGAAACTGAATGCAAAAAGAAGACGAAAAATATCTATGTCTATTATAACCACTTTTACAAGTGAATTCTGACATTTCAAATGGTTCACGATAAACAATTTTACATTCTACTAGTTTGTGTTTTTTCTTCTCTACCAATTAAATTGAATTCAGTTTGCCAATTTTTATGCAATAAAATGGGACTGCTGTTTGGTGGAGTAACGTGTGTTTTTTTCTAATGTCAGTGATTTTCCAAGAGCACAGATGCGTCTATTCAATTTCAATGACAATCATATCGTATCTTCTTTTAAACGTCGTCAAACGTTCCATTCTACTCCGGCCGACGTATTTTCTTTTTTGGTTCCAAGTTTTCGCTTTCCGTCTTTTTCAATCTTTAACTTTTTATCTGATTTCACCAATCGAAAACGAAATACTTATGTGTATATTTTTATGGGCTGGTATTTTTCTGTGGGCGAATATGTTGTTCATGGAATTTATGGCCGAAAAGATGGAGATAAAAGCTCTGGAAAGTATCGTTCTCTCGTCGCGTTCATTCTGAGCCGGTTTGTGCTGCGCTGCATGCAACTAGGCCGCAATATGTACTTTCCTCTTATTTCTTTTTTCAAACTTTTTTTTTCTACTCGACAACAATGTGCAACAACTTGGCAGTGAATATGTTATTTATGTGGCTCTCTCTTTCTCTCATTATTATTTCCCTTTTTTTTGCAAAGGCATTTCAATGGCCGTGCAACATTTTTATTACACCGCACCGAACAAAATTGCTTGAATGCCTTACATGCCATGCCATTTCATTGTTTGAGGTACGAACGAAAAAGAGTGAACGATATAGAGAAAGAGGAGAAGGGGGAACGAGCAAAAACTAATGAAATTTGCAGGCAAATAGAATGCAGTAAATACACACACGAAAATACGAAAATGTGTAGAATAAAACTTGTAAATGTTCTATTGACGTCCGATTGTTGGCCGAAATTCATTAGTGTATTAGTGGATTTTCTGTTGTTTGTTGTGGTTATGAGCCTGTGTACAAATCAGGAAAAAAATGGGTCAAAAACAATGGGAATTAGAAATGAAATAACTTTTTGGCCGTAAAAAAAGTGACAAACAAACTAAATCGTCATTTTCGGAAAAATTCCCAGCCAAAGTGGAAAGTAAAAGTTTTATTAGTATTGCTAAAAGTATGGCATCTCTCGTTTCGTTTAACTGATATCTCACCGAATCACATTGAACGAAATGGAAGGAAACTCCAAAATATTCAAGCAACAGTATACCATTAATTTCATCAGATTAAACAATTCTTTTCGGTAAATTAGCAACGAAGAATATGTGTGCATCTATGTGATTTAATCGTTCTTTCGAAAATAAATGTCAATATATGTTTGCACATCGGATATTCTTTTATTATATTGAATATGCTCTCTGCGTTGTCTATTTTATTTGGTTTATACGGATTATGTGCACATCTATTAAGTCCAATTATGAATACACATTTTATCAATTTTCAAGCATCTCAAATTTTACTTTGATTCGACGTATGTTTAATGTTTCGCTTCAGCTAAACTGAATAATATCTTAAATTGATGCGATTTGTGCTGAAGCTATAATTTACACACACACTAGCTTATGCTTGAAAGTTTTTGCCTTTTTGCTTGAATTTTGAAAATGTGTTGCTAAATATAATGCATTGCATCACCAGCAAAAGAAGTCGACTATTTCGTCTGGAAAACGGCATGGATAGAAATCAGGTTCGGATATCTGTTTATGATGTTTATAGCAATGGCCTAAATTTGTATGCTCATCAACAGCCAACTACAACAATAAAGCTCTCATGCGAAAACTGTTTGAAAAGGCTCATTACAAAATTAGTCGTTTGGCACTTTTCACATTCAAACTACTTTATACTTAGTATTCTCATCCTCCGTATGCAGTGATTCAACGATCATTACGGACATTTGCGGTTCTTCTGGCCAAATAAAAAGAAACACACACATATATTCATTGACTAAAAAGCCAAAAACGGTAAGTGTCGAACCAAAATGTCGACTAAAGTTTGTACTAAAGAAAGTGTTGTGAATTTGAAAGGCACTTTTTGGCTTTCAACAAATGTTCCAAGTACACTTTTAATACTCTTAGTTATCATACACAGAAAATACGGACGGGTTTTTTTTTTTTTTTGTTAAAATACTGAAGTACATTAAACTTATATACACAAATTATGCTTTTCGAAAATTTCGTGGTAAAACTGACACTAAACAGTGTGACATTTTGGGCCAAACATCAGTGGTCTCGCATCTTGCATTAGAGGCAAATGAAATTTTCTACACCATGTTTTGGAATAAAATTATATGATTGTTCTCGGCTTAGTGAAAATTTTTGGCTACAAAATCGGCACGGAAATACCACACAATACAATAAAAAGTATTTAAAGAGACACACCAAACTTTGTACATTCATAATGAAATGATCTACGAATGGAAGCATTTTTGAGAAAAGGAGAAGAGAGAGAAAGAGAGAGAGAGAGTCAGAGAAATAACAAACAACTATTTTCGCTACTCTATTATGAGATTATTTACGAGAACTTTCCGTCGGATAGGAAACGATACGGCTAAGCTGAGTTGTTAGACTGAGAAATAGAAGGAAACAAGTATAGAGGCACATAGAAAGAGAGAGAGAGAGATTGAAGTGAGCGAAGAGATGTGAAGGAATTTAGTATTCGTCGCAACTGATTTCGAATTAACACTAAAAGTGTCGGCACTGCCGAATACCGCAGAATATCTGCTGCAATTAATTACAATAAGTAATTTTGGTGGCGCGCTTCATTTCAACTCGACAAAGTTTTAACTGGAAATTATAGATTTGATAGGAACAAGAATTACCAGTTATTTTCATTTTGGGGTACAAAAATATAACTCTTTCATTCTCTCTCTATCTCTCTCAGTTCATAGCATTGCACAGTACGACACAAAAAAGCGACTTCGCTTCCGGCTATGTTTCGGCATGCAAAGAGACTAATGAAAAGTGAATATAATAACACGAGAATAAGTGGTGAATATTCATTTTCAAGCGAAATGAATTGTACTACGATCAATTTCATTTTTCAGTGTCGTTGATAATACAAAATTTTTTTTCATTCGTACGCTTTCGCATGAAATACAACAACAAGAAAAAAAATGTATTTTTTTTTTGGAAAATTGCCATCCACTGATTATGACAACAATCTGTTATGTTACATTGTGGGCTTTATTACGCCGTCATGACGGCTCGTTTATTCAAATATTTAGACCCTCGGCTATTTAAATATTTAGAATCATTCGTCCAAATTTGATATCCACGACCCACATACATTCTATTTCATGTCCAATGGCATGATCCAGCTACTACCACTACAACTAGTGATATAACTATGATACACACACACACAAAATTATTCATACACTGTATTACATTTATAAAATAAATGTGGCAAAAGTTTGTGATTTCATTTTCTTGCCGCAATCTCAACCAATTTACAAATTGTGTGCATATTTCGACTGCATATACATTTTACCAATTGTACGTGTAGTACATAGAATATGCTATTGTAGACGTAGTCGGTAGTCGGTAGTCGGTATAATGCGTATGAATAGATAATATATGCATCACATTGAGCATATATGTGTGTGTGGTAACTGAAGCTTTTTGGTGGTGAAAGAGAAAACGCATTTTGATCCAAATGAATAATGTGCACTTTGTCAGATATCTGAAATACGTGAATGTGATAAGCACTTTTACATGCTGGAAAATTGGTTTAAGTGACTAAAAGGAGCTGCCCAAATTCACAGTTTAAACAGCATTATTTTAGAATAAAATTTGTTGTCAATAAATTTTACATGGATGGACAGCGCCTTCTGGTGGTTTAACCCATTGTTCCAGTACCAGTTCTAAGATAGTGCCGTCTCAGTGTTCGCGTCGAGAAAAAAAGTCGATTTTTCATTTTGTGAACGAAGCAATTTTGTTGCTTGTCAAAAAAACCATTCGTTTTGGATTACTCTTTTACACAATTTTTTTTTTTTTTTTTAAATTTAGTTTAACGTGATGGTGTACAAGAATAATTTACACAGTTTTGAAATCGCTAAGAGAAAGAGACAATCACAATCACACACACGTACAAATACAACATACACACGAACAGTTATCGGCCACTTGTTGCATATCTTATGCATCTCGCCCCATTGAATTCTGTAATAATATGCTGTTGGTGGTTTTGTTCGGTCGTTTGCTTGGCATTTACTCGATTTGCCTGCAATTTTAACTCCATTCAAAAAAAAAATTCCGCACACAATAACAAAATCGACCATAGCACCAGAATGGGAGACACACGAAAAAATGGCCGAAAAAACACACACTGCGAAAACAACAATGTCGAAACATATGTAGAATGGCAGTTAGAATGGTTTGCAATGGCAACAAAAATATACAAATGGATTGAAAGTAGCACCCTGACTCGTGTATATAACTGTACGGTGAGAGAAAGAGAAAGAGAAAGAGAGAAACACAACTAGCAATTGGATGTGTAACCCGAAAAGAGCGGGAGCGTGTCAAAAAATGCAAAGAAAAATGGAGCATATGGACTCGGAGATGGATTCGGTGCACTCGAATGAGCAAACACATTGAATGACAGTCAGGTCAATATTTTAACTTGCCAACATTTTAAATGTCAGTTGCATTACATCGAGCGCACCCAAATCCCTGAGTGATGCGCAACACAAAAAAACCTACTCAAAAGACGAACAATAACAACTTTGTTGGGTGTAAAAATGAAACGTGAAACCAGGCCAAATCTGCTTTTATTTTGTCCGAAATGTCAAGTGCTCTTGCGTGTGAACGAGAGAGAGAAAGAGTGAAATGTTACGTACATGTTATTCATTTTATTGAAGCAAAAGTGTTCAATTTTTAACTTAATCGCTTGCGGTAAACTAGTTGTTGAACAAAAGAGAGAGAGAGCAAAAGATAATGCCACATGCATATGATACACCCAAATATGATACCTGGCGGGCACAACTTAAATCCAACTAAATTTCAAAAGTATGCCTGATTAAAACTCACTTAATTGTCGCCCATTTTCAACATTACCAATTTTTGCATGGTTCACTCACTCTGCCATGCCGTCGATCTTTCAACTACACTAACTAGCGGTTTTGCAAACAGATTTCGACTGTTTTATGTACTGAAAAATTGATAATTAAAATGAATAAATTCATTTAGATAAACCTCGGCATGTACACAGAGAGAGAGAGATACACAAACGCATACACCCAATTTGCTGACATGAGTTGCTTTCTTCATTTAGCCACCCACAGTGGCTAAACTGAGCACTATAACATTGGTTTGCATCGACTTTGGCTGAACTTTAATTCATGAAACTATGAACACGCATATTCAGTTCAAAAGGAAGTTTTCGTTTGTTTCCAAGCAATAAATTTCCGGATAATTATAAAGTGTTGTAAATTAATGAAAATTTTACTGCAGCAATAATAAGTGGCACGTTCTTTGTTCATTCTCAGTCGTTAATGCTTCGTGTGTCGGTCGTTATAGTATTAGTTCCTTATTTATGAGATGAAAGTGCGTGTTTTTTCTTCTTTGTTATTGTTGACAATGTCGTCCTTATTCGCTGCTCGTTCAACATGCTTGAGCTTTTCGCATAGTTTCTCGCGTTATTCACGTGCAGATTAGATACGTGAAACATTTTTTCGTAACTGAAAGAATGTGTGTCATCCCGAATGAAATTGCAAAAACTAAAACGATTTGTAAAATATCACGAAATGCTAAAGTTAATTTCTTTAAACTAGAATTATGCACGCTGAAAAATACTCAAAAATATGCTTTGGAAATCGTGCATTGAAAAATTCATTTGCTACAGATTCTTTATGTAAATAAAAAAGTGAATTTGAAATAAATGTGCACACGTATAATGCACATTTATTTATACTCGCGGAAAACAAAAAAGAAAAAACTTTCGGCATACACACTTTTATATGCTCATATATTCACTAAACTATCGGATGATTCGAAATTGTTACGAACAAACAAAATCATGTGCACAAGGCAAATGTAGCTATTACATAACACTGTCAACATTATGGGGTGTCTGCGTGTTGTATTATTACACAAAATATTTCTTCAATTGCATTATTCCATGTTTGTATTTCATCGATCGCATCGAGAGCTTCAGCAATTTAGTACTTAATATTATGTACAATCAAAACAGACACACGAACCATTTTGTGTCGGGAGTCTGATGTGCGACGGAGGAAGAGTGCCGATGAAATATGAGCCAAGCAAAAACATTTCATATTGACGAGTGTGCGACGAAAATGCGAAATATAGCTGTTTATTGAGTATTTACATCCTGACAAAACATCTAAAACGATCGATCGACACATGTGAAACAAGGTACGAGGGCTGTGCGACAAACAATTTTCTATTTTTTCCTTTCTTTTCGTATTATTTTATGGCAAATAGTAAAAAAAAAGTATCAATCTGTCGAATTACAATTTCCATCTCGATACTTACGCTACGAATGCCCATAGTTAGTGGGAATGCGCTGGGTTCGATGTCGAATTCTCTTTTATTTTTGCTTGAAAAATATTCCATAAATTTTAAACGTCAAATTCAAAGACTACATTTGAAACGAAACATTTCACTTTCTTAAATTCAATTGGATTCAATGGAATTTTTGATATGCTGATATAGCCAACGAAGAAAAATGATGAACTATTCGTTGGAATTTTATATGCAAATTGATAAAGAATAGAAATTCAGAATTGAGAAATAGATTTTTTTTCTTCTACATTCCGTTCTTAAGGTATTGTAAAAAAAACGATTTCCATGTAGACAGGCCTTTACTTGCACACGAAAAGTCAATCCCATCACCAGAAATGCCTTTAAATATTCAAATGTACAATCTACATATATTATGCATTTCGTTTCATTTCTTCATTCAATTAGACAACTGAAACGTCTATCTTTGTCGTCTTTCGAACATACTTACATACGTACAAAAACATTCAATTGATTTCATTTTTAGCGTGAGCTTATTTGAATTTATGATTAATTTTCTTCTTCAAAAGTTGTTTCCATTGGATCTTGAAGCTTGCGTTTTTTTTTGAAGTCACCTGAACAAAAGCCGATTATAGTTGTCATTTAAAGATTTAAGCGTTCCAACTAATTTCTTCATCAAATTAGGCATATTCTGACACTGGAAAATGTGGTGATGTCAAATGTTCAGTGTTCGCGCGCACCGAACAAAATCGGATTTCATTTGGTCATATCTTTGTGTGTTTGCTGGCAATTTTTGATCCAATTGAAATGTCATTGTTTTCATTTGAAACTGTCTGTGATTTTGTTGGTTATTTCATTGCAATTGGCGACACACTCAATATTCGTAGCCATCGCATATTGAATCCAATTTGCCAATTGATGCACACCATCCATGCATATTCAACTGATTCACTCGTTTCGTTCGTTAAAATGTTGTGTGTTCGGAGTTTGCATGAATGAACGAATTGTAGCTTTCATTTGCTTTACATGACTGCTACAACAATTTACATGTAGTACCACTTGGTATGCTCTCTTTTATTTTCCATCTTTATAACCGAACATGTGTTATCCGAAAGATAGACGATAAAATCGGATTAGATTTTTCGGTATTGTTTGGTGTGTGTGTGTGTGTGTGCAGAATATATGTAGCTAATAAAATAAAGGAACAAATGAAAAGGGATAAAAGAGAGAAAAAGGCATTGAGCGTCCGCACTCACTCATGCACCGAAAATTGAGCGAGACAGAATGAATGGTTTATCAAACAAATTAGATGTATGTAATGTGTGTGTAGTATAATTAGATGTGCAATATTCATTCAAAATGGCGTTTGAATGTGTGTTCTGTCTGCAGAGTATTTGCCATATACGCGCTTACAATCACGATTAAAATTATACTCTCCGTTTGTAAACGAGACCCATTTCATGGAACGAAAAAAAAAAATCAAATGTGGCACAACTTTCGGCCGCGTCTGTCGATTGTCGATTTTACATGCGAATCATTTTGATATCGAGAGTTCGAAACGAACATGCGAATCGAAACAGTGGGTTTTTGTGTGCTTGCAAAGCGACATGAACCGTCTTTTCAAATCGCCATTGTATTTTTCATACCAAATAACCATAGAATTTGAGTCATTTTTAATTTAATTTTATTGGACAACGTTTGCCAGTTTCATGCTGGAACCAGATCTTTGTAATTGTTATTGTACACATCAATTTCTTTGTACTGCAAACTGAATGGCAACTGAAACATTTTCGTACCGAGCTAACACATATTCTATATGTTGAATTTTTGATTAGAATGCTTTGATGCGTACGATGCAATAACTCTTCAATTTAAATTTAACGTTCTTCAAAAGCCCATTTCAGTGTTTAGTTTTGTGTAAATGTTTACTATATCAAGTTCTCTCTCTCTCACTCTTTCTTTCTCTTTCTCTGTTTATTTTATGATTTCAATGAACTTGAATTTCATTTGATGATTAACGTAATTTCGATAAATCCACATTTCCGATTTTGACATGCTTGACCAAAGCATTTTGTTCGATGCAATGAACAAATGGGCGAAAAGCTCTCTCGCATCGACATCTGTGTGTGTGTTATGTATATACATAGAATACACAAAACTATATTGTCGTTCTAGATTTTACTTTATTGAAATTTAATATCATAAAGGCTTATGCAAAAGCCGACTACATTACAGCATACCACAAAAACCAACCACGACTATCAACAACCGTACACACAATATTTTGTGTATCTCAAACTCTTGTTTGCCATTTTCTCGTGCTCGCAAAAATGCACTTGTACATTTATAATGAGAAAATTGACTGAAAGTTCGGCGAAAATAAACGAAACCAACAGAGAGAAAACCATGGCAAAAAAAAACACACACACACACCAACATATTTTCTTTGCTGATGCTTTTCCTCATTTGACATGGGTTTCATTTTTCCTTTCCCTCTTTTTCGCTCTTTTCATTCGTTATTGTGTTTATTCTCCATATGCATAATTTATTTAATTTTAGTAGCTTCTCACTTCCATCCCTTGCACATTCACTTTTCTCAACATAAAAAAAAGAATTCAATGCTCGATGAAATTCATTAAGTTTTCAAATTTATTTCAAAATAGCAAAGACGTTCAGCGTGAACATTCAATGAATTTGAGAGATAAAACACCGCAGCTCACTACGTGACATTCGACATACTTGATGCTGCTTAAATTTTCAAAAAAATATTTTAAGAATCCGCATCGATGGAATGAATCATGTTTCGTGTTTTTCGAAGTATATAATAACTCACATCGAGCTCGATTGCTTATTTGTATATATTTCAATTTGGCCGTGTATTTTCATGATGATTCGCTATCGTGGATGTTGCTATGTTTCTGTTAATGTTCCTGATTTCATTTAACTTTGAGATTTGGCTCTGACGACTTTCGCTTTTCCATCTCTCGTCATTTTCCTTCGAATAGAGCGATATATACGTGTATATCTTTCATGCGAGCTTTTGCGCGCATACAAGAGTTGTGTCTACAAAACAACAAGAATGTATTGAGACAAGATTTTTGTGATGCTTGAACACTTTTACATGGTCGAAAACTTAGCATTTTCCTTCTGATTTTAGAGAAAGAGAGAGATAAATGTCGAAAACGAAACAAACGCCACTTGAACCTTTGATAGCATGTTGATATTTTGCCAGAGCCGCTTTTTTCTACATTGCTGTGTCTCATGCGATTTGTGTCACTTTCTCTCACACGCTGTATGTTCACCGTTTGTTGTTGTTGCTTTTTTTATGTTAAAGTTGGAAATAATTTGGTTCGTTTCATCTAACGTCAAATTCATTTGCTTGTTCGTTTCGCAATTTTCAGTAACGTTGATTATTTAGAACACTTTTTGTAATATTAATTTTAAGTGTTGCATACAAAAACATTTATTTATCTTGATATTTTTGCACTTGATGCAACCATCTAAAAAAAACTGACATCAAACTGTGATGCTCACTGGCCTGATTGAATTAAAATGTATATATGCATTTGAACGATGACGCTTCTTCCTTTCATATAGACACATACAACAAAAACACATTTTACATTCTCTCGTACAGTAGTCGGTTCGTACCAAAAAGTATTGAACAAGTGTCAAACAAAAACTTCCAATATTATGCCAATCAGAAAAAAATATATCTATTCGCTTCATCATGTGATTCTCATTTTCCTTGGGATTCTTGTTTATTCTCTTCAGTCGCTTTTCCCCATTCGCTCTCACCGCTACACCTCTTTTCTTCTACCAGCAAAGTTTTCTTCCACATCGTTTCATTTCCTTGTGTATAAATTTCGCCAGTGAGTTTCGTTTCAATGAAATATGCGTAGTTGTAAATGCTTTTTGCCGCCTGTCTTTATTTTTATGTTCGGTATTTGTTGTCGTTGTTGATTTAAGGTTTACGGTGAGTGATAAAAAGTTTGCATTTTGGGTAGTTTGTGTTGAAACATGCAAAACGAAATGGTGGTGGAATCCCATTGGAATGTTTTGTTGTTTTTTGCGTAAAAAGGTATATATATGTATTCGTAAAGCGTTTTTTTGGTTTTGTTTTTTGAAATTTTGCGCCAAGAGTAATTTCAGTCGTCAGTGGCAGCGAACATAAGCATAATGCAAATGACAACAACGAAACCGACACACACATATATATACCGAACTTTGTCACACAATAAAAACATTTATTTCGACAATTAAGGGACATGAAGTTTTGCGAAGCGTATTCATCTTTAGATTACGCAATGTTTTGTATGTTTATGCGCGAATCGAGTGAAACACAGGGAGAAAACTACAAAAACAACAACAACAACAATAATAATAAGGCCGGAAATAAAGTCGAGTGAGCTAAAAGAAAGAAACTTTCAGCGGCAAAATCGATAAACCAGAATGAAATTGAAGCTTTGCATCACGGGAATAAAGCCACCGACCGGAAAGTGCCATTGTTGTTCAACAGTAAAAGTGTGTCTTTTTTCTCTTTCTCTCTCTCTCTCTCTCTCTCTCTCTCTCTCTCTCTTTCTATTGAGTGAATTACGACAGCGATACAAAATGATGCCCCACTTTACAAACGAAGAGGAACGATAAAAAAATAGAAAACTGCAAAATAAAGATAGAGAAGTGAAAAGAGAATCGCACAAATTCACTTTGGTTTGCGCAAACAAAAATTACCTGGACAAAGTATTCGGTGATGGTATTTTGCATTCAAAATTGTATTCACATTGTTCAAAATCACAAACGTTTCAATGATCAATGCACAAATTGAACGAGTGACCAATGGAGTGAATCAATTGCAATTCCGTTCCAAAATGAAATCCATTTTTGAAATGCCATTTTTCCCACCAATTGCAATATAACCAATTTCACGGAATCTATACATTCAGATGAAAAATGTCAATGGATAGACAAAGAGTGGCGATTTGTTGCCATTTGTATAATTATTCATGTTGTTGAGGGAGGCAAACATAGGACAAAAACAATATATATATCTGTGTGTATATTCATGAATTCAAATATATTTTAATGATTGTTCAATTTATTTTTGAATCGAGTATGTCAAGAGAATGAAAAGTTGTTTGTGTGTGTGTCTTGAAAACTTTTTGTTCGCCCAACAAAATGGCACTTGTGTGTTTGTGTGGGTGGGTGCTTGAATGCGTGAGTGTATATGCCGTAAATAAAACTTTTCGTTTCCGAATCGACAGTGAAACAAACTGCTTATTAACTTGTTCTTCGACTGCACTTGAAAACATATTCTATTGCACTTCGTATGCATTGAGAAGAGAGAACAAAAATAGCGTTTATGTATTTGAACGTTTATGCTCCAAGACAACTTGGTTGATACTGCACAGCTTTCATCATCTGAGGAAATAGAAAAAAAACTTTTTAGTCAATATATGACCACCACTACTAGTACCACACCGTTCAACTTATTACATTCTCGAAAAACTGAATACGATGAGGTTTGTTTCTAAAATTATTCCATTTCGTGGACATAACTTTCAATATGATTTTTTTCAAAATTTTCGTGCCAATTTTTTTTGTCCTATCCCTCTCTCTTTGTGTGTATATATCTGCATTGTTCATTTTATTATAAGAATCGTTTGTGTGGTTTTCGCAAGTTTTGTGTAAGTGCATTTGCACCGTCGTCGTTTCCTCTTCATCATTTCACTGATTGGAAAACTTTCGCTTACACGAACGAGAGAAAAAAAAAATTGCGACAAATATATCGAAATTTGAATTCCTTATCGTACGTTCACTTGAAACGGCATTTCATTTCATCGTCTTCTTTTTCCTACCACTTTCAGTTTGTTGAAACAATTGACTACCGGAAATTATATTTGCATATGGAAAATGTTGCACAAGCCATGTATATACCAAAAGACGGCATCGTATGAGAGAAAAGTCTCATTCGTTCACCCTTCAACATGTATATGATCAGCAGCCAATTGAAACGTACCACCCAACATCTGGAGAAAAAAATCCAACCGAATGAGCACTAGTTGCTCGAAATTGTAATTTATGAAACGTGGCATGGACGCAACTTATTGAATCTGAACGCCATTTTGACGAAATTTTCAATCACCCATACAAATATGACTGAACATAAAAACGGAAACTTTGTCTCTACATCATATATCAATTGATTGTCGAAAAGAATTTCGCCGAAAAAACAATGAACAAATATTTGAGAGCCTGAAACCCAAAACAAGTTATAAAAATTCTTTTCGGAAAAAAAGCATAAGAATGTGTTTTAAATGAAAAATACGATAGAAAAAAACTGAGAGTTAAAAGAGCATATACAGAACTGAGAACTAAAACAGAATATAATTTCAGTTAGCGACAAAACAAACAAGCGATATGTTATATTTTAACTCTCAGTTTTTATTCTTCTCATTTTTGCTCTGAAAGTAAATATGTTTTTATTTGACTCCGAAAAATATTATATTTAGCTTTCGTCACAATGCGTTGCATTTTTGCTCTTTCATGTAATATGACACGAGATTAACTTAGTGAATTGTTTGTCAACATTCTCTCTTTCAAAAATGATTTGGATACAACGAGGCATCTTTTCACTTTCGCCGTTTTAATGTGTGATCGAAGGAACAGCGTTTTTTACTCCAGTTTGATTTTGAATAGTACGAATTGAAAATCAGTTTTTGTTGGAGCACATCAATTTTGGTGCAGTACTTTCCCGAACTCGTACAGATTGATAGCACATTGAACACTTTTTCAGCAATTTGTCTATTGCCTTTTGTTGTATGCGCCATTACAATATTCTTTTGCGATATTTTTTATACAAAAGCGGTCTACGTACACGTTTTTTCGATCGTTCAGTAAATATTCACTAGCCTATTTATCTAATAATAATGTGAACTGAAAAACAATGATTTGAATTTCAAATTTTGAATTAAGAAATCGACAAATAGTTTTGTCGTTGCAGATCAATTAAAAAAAAAATAAGATTTTACAGATACGCATAATACACAACATGAAATTCGGTGCGAATACGACCAGCATATTTGTATATCTTCGGTGTGTTAGCGAATAACGGTAAATTGCTGTTGGATTTACACTGGTCAATGCATAAATATAGGAACCACAGTAACTCATCGTGTCGCAGTAGCGACGTGAAATTAGAGCATTTGTTTTTGTTTATTTTATTGCTTTGTAAACAAATTCTTCTATTACATTTTGTTCTATACGAATCCAAATAAAATGTTTTTGACGAAAAGCAAATATAATATTTATCGGTGCCAAATAAACACAAATACATTTTCAGTGCTAAAATGAGAAGAATAAAAACTGAGAGTTAAAATACAACATACGGAATTGAGAGTAAAAACAGCAAATCGATATATGCTACTTTTACTCTCAGTATTCTATGTGTTGTTTTAACTCTCAGTTTTCTATATTCTCGTTTTGCGCTCAATAATTTCTTATGCTCTTTTTCCGAAAAGAATTTTTATAATTTGTTTTGGGTTTCAGGCTCTCATTTTATGATTGTATCATAACTAATCTGTGGGATTTGTTTGGCATTAATTTGTTTGATTAATATACGTCAATATCAATAATAGCATGATAATCTCGTATTTCGCATTCGTCATCATACACATATCATAAATATTTTATATGTTTATGCTCAAATGAGTTTCGGAAGGAAGGAGAAACAGAAACAAATTGAGCGAACGTTTAAACTTTACATTGAAACAACAATGGTAATAGCAGAATTGATGTAAAATGCGGCATGCCAACCCTAAAGCATGTTGTGTTGTTTTTAAAAAAGGGGACTATGCGATGGGAAATATTCTTCATTCATATACCAGCCAATGCGATATTGTTTTCCATATCGTTTTATGCGTTTTGGTATGATGTCAATACAAATCGGATCCGTTGTCTATTTTTTTCCTGCCTTTATCTTTTCTATGGCTCAATTTATACAATTTTCCGCTATATATTTGTTGTAATAATGGTTGTGTTACAATAAGAAATCGACCTTTTGAAGAAAATGCAATAAAAAAATGAAACTCATCGGCCAGCATATTCCTTTCAAAACCCTTTTTTTTTGTTCGTTTTGAAACATAAAACCAGAATCTTGAATATTTAGTATCAAAACTACACACATTTTCTGTCACATAGATTCATTTCGCATTGATCCTGTCGATTTTGTTTATGATATAGTTGTTGGATCGGAAATTGAAATTAGCATGCACGTATAATATTTTATTTCGGATCATTCAAACAAAAACAACAACGAAAAATTGGTGTGTTCCTTTCGTTTGTTGTAATTTCCGGTCGTCGAACATAGTCGTGATATTTGATCGGATCAAATGCTACTGTTGTTGAAACAAAAACGAAACAAAAAAGATTGAAAATAACACACCGGACATTTCCGACGCTAGGATTGTTTCGTCGTCATTCGTTATTTGATGGAATGCTTTGATAACGGCCATTTCCAAGTGTGTATGTGTTGTGAGAAAGAGAACATTTGCAAACTGGCTTGTCGCATTAACATCAGTTTCGATAATGAATATCATATACCCACATACAAAAAAAAAGATCGATATGTTCACGTCTATTTTGGCAGGTCGTAAAAGAAGCTAGACTCTGGTTTCCGTAATTTCATAGCCACACGATTCCATTAATGTTTTTGGTTTCTGTTTTGTGTGTAATAAAACACTTGTTTGGACACTCTCACTGTGACACAATACTCTGCAAATCTGAAAATGTTGTGATTTTCATTTTTGGTGACGCTCATTACATGCATAAATGTGTTTTAAGAACAAACTGACTTTTTGCCTTTGAAATCTCCAGAAAAAGGAGCTCGAATTTTTGAACGTTATATTTCTATCTATAGCGGGTCAAAATTGAAAATTCCCGACCCAAATATTTGAAAATGAAAATGCACACTCTCCAGTACAACCTAAGCCACTTACATATGAATGGTTGTTATTGCGTCACATGACTTTTGTCCTCCGTGATTACAAATATCTGTTTACCGATAGAAAATGTTGAAGGACATTGTAAATATCAAAGCAACAAAAATGTGTATGCCTAAGTCTTCTTATAAAATTTATGCATGGCTTACGCTCAATACGCACCACACAAGGCTACCGATATTTGCTGAAATGACGGAAAGATCGAAAAAGAGAACGTATACTGTTGCTAGTTTTGTTCTATGTAAAATTAAATATTCCAAGTGGCAACGACGCGAAAAAAAACCCGAAGAAGAAAAAAAACCTCATACATTTCTGTCATCCGAAAAAAAAAAAATGTGTCAACTTTGTATCAATACATATTTATTTATGTTTCGTATGTATCACTGAACGTGAACATTGACATTACGGCAATGGTCTTTCGTGTTTGCAGACTATACCGGATATCGGATATGCTCTTATTCCTTCTCGTCAATCCTCCCATTCTTTCTCTCTTCAACGCGCCATCATTTGGTTATGCTAAGGCTCGAACCTTAGTGAGGTTCATCATCTGAATAAGAAATTCGAGATCGAATTGTGCAATATATTTGAATGCGCACCATAATCGCTTGTTCTAGTCTAGTGAATTTCATCTCTATTTTGCTATAGTTTGTCATGCATTGAATCGCGTGAACGCGTCCGTTTATTCTATCTGTCTCATACAATATGTTGATGGGCGCATGGATTCTTCCGTTTTTCTTCAATAGCTTCTTCTTCGCCGTGATATTTCTTTTCTTAATAATTTTGAATCAAGCGAACTGGAAAACTCAATGAAAAAAAACGAAGATTCAATGTACACGCGTGCTCTGTGGTCGCTGTAAAAATCAAGTATTTATTATGACAAAAAAAATAATCGAAATAACAAACAACAATAAATGAATGGGAAAAAGCGAGAAAAAACAACTATGATAACTTGGCTCCGGATGATAGCCTCAAGTTAATGGTAGAGAAAGTTTCGAAGCAGAAAAAAATTGTGAGGCGTGTCGTGTCTATTATATGTGCATTCTTCTATCTCTCTTTCTCTCTCACACACACTCACTATTAAACAATCTTTCATATAATTTCCTCCGCATCTCGTGTGCATTTTTTTATCAGAGAATTTAATTTATAGCGATTTTGATTACTTACGCGCCCTAAGTGTGTCAATATGTATACGCGTCAACGGTCTTTTAACTTGAAGTTTTCAACCAAGTTTTCCATTGTTCACTTGGGTCGATCTGTTTCTGTGTGATTTCTTCAAAATAAGCGCAGTTTGCTCCACGCATTTTGTTTCGTGTGTTCTCGTTATAATTTGCTCTTGATTTCTGGTTGCACTTTATACTATTATACCATTGGGTTTTCGCCGGTTTTCCCTTTCTCGCTTCGTCGCTCTCATTCTCACTGGCTTATTCAGCTTGCTGCCGATTACGAAAAAGAAAAATTTGTTCATAGTGTTCAGAAAACTTTATTGTTTTCTGAAGAGCAATGTTCAGCAGTAAATTAAGAATGTTAACACATTCATTAACTAAACGAGAACGAGAAGATAGAAAGAGAACGACGTATCAGAGGCTTTAGCCTTTAAAGTTGCATATGCTTGCATTTTCCTTGATTGTCGCCATTTTTAACGTTCGCCCATGCACTTGCAGATTGTGAAGAAATACTGCTGTTCTTAAAAAAAAAGAATTTGATGTAAAAACGTGGATAGAAAAAAATTACAGAACCCCTTGTGTAAAAATTTTTTTTCGACTCACAGTTTGTCATTTTGATTAGGGATGTTTTGAACAGTCAGTTGGGGGTCAGCCAATTTGAGTGATTAACTATTTGATTTGAGGTTCTTTTTAAACGATTATGATTAAATTAACGTGATTATAATCATTTCTAGGCACGTATAGAAATCGTTTTCACAAGGGTACAATGCGAAAAAACAAACAAAAAAAAAACGTTTTTTCCCTTCGGCCAGTCAGCCAGCCCCATATGAATTTTTATGCATTTGATTTTATATTGCTGCTCATCGCACGTTCTATCATGCAAACGAATTCATGTTGCTAAATCTTAAGTTACTGTTCACATTTTGTACATATACATTTTTGTGTATGTGTGTACACACAGTTGAGCAAAAAAGGCAATACAAAAATGCCAGTAAGTTTGAAAGAAGCAAGTGGTGGGTAAAAAAGTGTTCATTTTCAATGGGTTGAACAATTAATGTTAATGCGGTGACCGTACTAAATATAAAGCTTTACATTCGGTTATTGTTAACTAATTCACTCTCAAACTATAAAACACTGTCAACAAAACTCTATCTTTCTCCTTCACGCGCCCTTTCTGCCTTTCTCTCTCTGTCTCTGTCTCTCTCTCTCTTTCTGTCTCTCGTTCTCACTTTTGATTAAGCGAATCAAATTTTGTGACGAAACATATAATACTGACACAACTATAATAATAACGGCAATGGTAATTGCGAATGCAATGAAAAGTTTTTGAATGACGCTTCTACGCGTGTACAATATCATTTTATGGTTGGAGAGTATGAATGTTTTGTGGGCACATTAACAGGATTATGAGAGAATTAAGTGATTTTAGCCAGTTGTTGTACTTATTATCATTGATGGCTGGGTGGCGGTTTTTCTATTCATCATACACGTTTTATGCCTATTTTTCTCTGCATATTTCCATCCATATATATATATATATTTTTGTGTGCATTCTTTATCCACGTTTGATTAGTGTTTTTGTACGCAGCACGTGCACGTACTGTATATCAAAATGATATAATTTGTGTTCGCATTTTCGCAAAATCACTGCATGTTTTTCAGCCAATTGACCAAATATCAATCAAATTGTAAAATTTAAAAATTGTGATTTTGTGCCCATTGAATTCCACTCGAAATGAAATACAGAAAATGTTTTGCATTTAATGGATAGTTTAATTTTATGTTGTGCCAACGAACTCGGTTTGCATAGTTCAGATTCATTCTAAATTTCATTATTTCAGTTTAGAAATAATGTGCCGTACATCACATGACTAAGTGACTATAAAATGCAATACACATACACCAGCAACGACAAACTTTCCCGGACATATCCGTTGTGAAATTGTTCGGTGTTCATCAACACACACACGATGCGTATGCACTGCACATAAACGAACACTAAATAAACTCGTTCTTCACTCATTTGGTCGTTGTTGCCTTCAATCATACTACATGGGTACATGGGCACGGACGAAAAATTAAGGGAGAAGGGGGCTTCATCCGCCAATCGAAAATCCATAGCAAATCAAAACAAATACTCAACTGATGCCTGGGAAGGGTTTTCCGGGTGCTCTTTCCATCTCATACCAGCACTGCATTATTTTCACAACGGATTGAGTAAAGAGTTTTTTTTCGTTTGTAAAATTTGCGTCTCATTTTCGTATGACATCAATTTATGTTTTTAAGTCTTGTCATTGAAAACTGCTTCGAGAAGCAATTTTAAAAAACCGAGTGAAAAACATTATTGTTTTAATCTCCATCATCCAACATCTTCACCGCCTCCCCCTCTCTATCTTCTTGTATTTATATGTTGCTTTCTTTCGTTTGAATCTTAAACAAACTTATGTATAACAACCATACATTAATGAATCGTCCTCAGCGTCATTATCTTGTCAAACTTTGCAATTACTTTGGAAACATGCTTCGAGTTCGTTTTTTCCTTTCTGTTCCGATTTCTAGTATACAAGTACACACACACACACTCTCTCTCTCATTCTTGACAATTTCAACTTTTTTTGTAATCGTTCTTTTCACTTGCTTTTAGTGCAATGAAGCATTTTAGCTTAAAACTGTAATTCTCTTTTCATATTTTTTTTACATTTTGTTTTAATTGCGTGATTATTTTTATATTATTATTTGCCAGTTTGAATGAGTTTTTCTTTATCGTTTTGATGTGGATGTGAATATTGTATATGTAAAAGATATATTTGAGTTGCGCACAAAGTGCGATGTGTTTGTAGCTGATTTCTATATTTTCATTATGAATATGGGTGTTAAGTTGGTTTGGGGATTTCGAAAATGAATGTTTACATAAAAATGAAATTGTTTACCGCTTCATATCTCATTTTTCTCTCTCTTTTCCTCTTTCGCTCTCCCTCTCGTGCGCGCTTTCTTCCTTGATGCGTCGAATGAAGCACGCGCTCGGGAGAAATGAATAATTGTTACGGAAGTTGAGTATATGGTTATTGCTGCTGATTAAGTCTTCAAAAAGAGATAGAGAGAAAATGGTTTTTATCTTTGCTTGTTCATTTCATAACATTCTTTTTTTAACTTAAATGGCAAATATTTGACTGGTATGTGTGTGATCATTGAGTGTTCGTAACAAATCTCAGTCGCTCTCACTCTATTTTCGTGTCGCTTAAATGTTCGTCATCAAATATCTAAATTTAATTGTGGGGGTTGATGCTGTTATTTGCAATAACCACTACTTAATGTGGACTACATTATGTAGCAGTTGGTCAATACAACATTAGTAGTAACAACATTAGTCACATAGTCTCAAAACGCTCATTATACATTCGCAATTGATATGCCGAAGTACAAAATACTCAAAGCGAATTAGATGGCCGATGTTGGGTTTGATTGTTGTGCTTTTGTTAAATAAATGCTCAACGCTTATTTACCACAAACCTCGCCCCCCCCCATATTCCAACCATATTTGATTATTAATATTAATCGTCAAGATGAGAGAATTTACATCGAAACCGAGTTCGGAATTGAAGCAGTAATAATCCGTTTTCTCGACAAACACCATCACTACCATCCATATTACCACCGCCACTCATCATCATCATCATCATGCATAATAATAATTTGAGAGCTAAAGTTTTGTTTATCCATAAGTATCATTTGCGGTGTTCAGTTGAAGTTTGAAAGCTCTAAATTACGATTGACGGCAAATCAAAGTGAAAATTCATGACTTTTTGCCACTTACGTATCTCTTCGTCGAAAATTGATTTTGAGTGTGTGCGTGCGTTTGCTCCAGTATATCCGGTCGCGAAATGTGTTGCATATATGATCTTGAAGTTTGTGTGTGCGTTGTTTGTTTTGATTTGCATAGTGAAATGTCGGCATGCACTATGCATAGTTAACAAGATTGTAATCAACTCAATTTAGTTGTACTTTTCATCCTCTGCGCTAAATGTAAGATGAGATAGTCTTCGATGCATTTTTTATTGATCGAAATATTATTTTTTGTTGTTGTTATTGAATTCAACGAAAACGCCGTATGAATGTGTGGCATACATTCATTTCGAATTTTGCATGCGATGAAAGTGCAAAAAGTAATTGCATGTGCCAAGGAATGTATTTCTGCACGCGTGAATCGAGAAGCATCAGATCAACTACGATGCTCATATTTCTAGAAATATTCTGCACGTTTCTCAGCTCATGCACATTTTTCCGTTCGTCTTCATATCTTTTCTGTTTTCTTTTTGCGCTCTCTTGTCATTCATATATATATATGTAAGTGAATTTAATATTTTCCCTTTGAATGGAATGCGTGATGAGCATTTTGTGTCACCATTTGCATCGTATGCGTGACAACTAACACACAAATATTTACCAATTTGTTTGTGGTTGTGTTTGTTTCTTTTAGTTTTGTCTATGATTCGAAAATTGTGATATTAGTTTTTGGTTTTATCGTTTTGCCATTTGATGTTTGCATCCGCTTTTATAATCATATTTATATTTTAACAAACAAAAAAAAATTGAATAATAGAAATGAACAAATTTACTTTAGTTGGTTTTTTGTTTATACATAGCATTCCGGGCATATTTTAATTCAAATATTAAATGGAAATTTATTTGAAAAACACCATAGCATTCAAATCATTTATAACATTACACATCAACATACTTTTGTAAACATAAAAATGAAGACCGCAAGCTATGCCTTTTTCCTCGCTGTCACTCTTCATCTCACCCACAAATTTTTTCATTTACTTGTTCCAAGAATGTTAAAAGTTTTTCAATAATTCCAGCCGAATTCATTTTTTTTAACAAGCATTGACGTAAATCCAAAGAAAAGTCTCGACAATTTACCTGTTATACATATCTTAAATTAATACATAATATATACTTTGCATTTCGTTTGTTTCATACCATTTGTTTGTCTTAGATTTAATTTTCAAGTTTTTCCATTTCATTTCGATAAATTTTGTGCTTGATATTTGTTTGTTTATTATAATCCCATAATAAATTTGCATTTTGGATTTAAATGTATCTTAACTTATAAATTTGATAATTAATTTTGATTGTTTTTGTTTCTATTCTCTTTCTCTTTCTCTTCTCTCGAATAAATCGATGGATTTGTTCATTTCATTCGTTTAATTGAAAAATTGTTTAGGTGCCATTTATGTGGTGGATGATTTGGATTACGAACGAAAGCAGCATTATGAATTGGTGATTCGGGCAACCGATTCGGTGTCTGGTGTTTCGGCTGAGGTGCCTGTATCGGTGCTCGTTCAAGATGTTAACGATTGTTTGCCGATTTTTGAACAGGATAGCTACAATGTTACCGTATCGGAAGGTGCTACATTTGGTACGGCCATTCTGAAAGTGGTCGCCCATGATAATGATACCGGCATTAATCAAATGGTCACGTATGGCATTCAAACGGACAATAAAAATACATCGGAATATTTTCAAATGGATCCAATCGAAGGTGTTGTCTATTTGAAAAAATCATTAGATCATGAACAATTAGCTGCACATCATTTTACGGTTATTGCCATCGATAAGGGTGTACCGACTCTCAGCTCAACGGCTCACGTATGGGTTAAAGGTAAGTGGCATTTGTTTATATTTATACCTTTTTATCCGTTTATTGTTGCTCATTGAATTTGCAAATGTGGAGTATTTGCTATGGGACGTGGCACACATTCAATTCAAGGGCTTTTGTTAGTTGAACTTATATAAATTTCACAAAAAAATGCAGAATGATATGTATTTACGTGAAATTCCGTCATTGCGGAATGGTTGGAATTAATGACAAAAAAAGTGAAGAAAATGGAAAATACATTCTTATTACTGGAACATTCCATTCTAATAATAATATGTATTGCAAATATTTTGGATAATATGCAAATCCTTTATGTACATTGCGTGGATTTAAAGATAAAAATCACTAATATCCACGATATTATTTAATTTGATTGTTCGGTTTATTTTGAATCGACTTCATAGCTTCTGAAATTGGTGATCCAGGGGAGAGATGGTAATTCGAAGATTTTTCGAAAAGTCTCGGGGGTAATTTAGTCTCCCACAAATGGATGAACAAAAAAAGTAGGCTTACTTTTCAAAGTTTGTTATCGGGTAATTTCTCAATCCGTTTTGAGGGATCCGACCTCTCTCTCAGACCCCTGGTCCCAAACGATAATCGAACCCATATTCAGTTTAAAAATTGGCAAAACAGCTTACTTTATCATTGGATCAATTTTAGCTGTGGACACCGCATTCATTTTTATTACTTCACTATGGTCGTGTTGCCTTCTATTCTCTCATCGTTAAGCAGTTAATATGAAAAGTTCATTGTTTATTTCATTGAACTACCTTTGAAAAACGCCATGATTGTTATACAACCATTATATTACCCTAAGTGTTATGGTCATTGTTTTAGGGTACGTAATTTTCTGTAACAATATTCACTATTTTTTTTTCTCGAAAAAAGGACCATGAATGATATGGCATAAAAAGAGTGAACGGCTTTTCGCTCACATATAACCCTTCACTCTCTAGCGCTTTTCTCTTCTTCACATATTTAAACATATCAACTAAACAATAAAACTATTTTTCGTTCGTTTTACTACACTATTAATTCAAATTGCGTTCCGTTAACGTGAAAACACACACACTTTCATAGTGTACACGATAATTGTTGTGTGCATATGAGGTAGCTTTTATTTGAACAGCATTGAAACAAAAGGGTATATGTGAAGAGAGAGCGAGAGAGAGAGAAAGAGAGTTAGATACGTGAAATTTATTCAATTTAATGAATACTTGGTTGTCAACATGAAAAGCTCAACATTGGTAGCATTTTTTATGCTATTTATAGTGTGCTTTCCATTTGAAATTCCCATATGTATTCTGTCGTTCAATCAGAACAACGAAAAAAAAGTTTACAAACAAACATCATGACATACAAGCTGCGTTGCTTTTAATTACGTTTGCATTGTTTGAGCGAGAGCTTGAGTTCACAAAACGATTTTCAATGATACTCAACGATATATAAATATAGTGTTTTTGTTCGTTTGTATGTTTGTTTGTCGATTTGATTTCAATTGCATTTTCGTTCATTTTCTAGTCTTTGTCACTACAACATAATACTTTTTCGCATATAATAATTAGTGCGTATTAACGTTGAAATTTAATTTAGTGTTTTTGTATATTTACTCCGGAACCGAATTTCGTTTGAATGAATCGTATTAAATGTATCATCGTTCCATGAATCGACTCCGTACATTCAACATGGTTCAGCTTTCAAATGCAAAATTCATGAGATAAGAACGACAAGCATCTCTATTTGTTTGAACCTTGATTAATGTGATATTAATTCACTGGCTGTGTAGAGTTGAATTTACGCTGCAAACAAAAACACAAACACACAAACCAATCTATAGAGAAATGCCATCGTTTGAAAATTACTGTGACAGTTTTTGTGAATAATTGTTACTGTAAACTCGAATCGATGGCATGGCCATCAATTTGTCCTCACCGAATGTTATTCGTATTACGTTTTGTTTGTTTTTTTTTTGTCATTCGTTTCGAATCTGGTTAAATTCACTATCGGCCAAAGTGAAATTGTCAATGTATATCCATGGCTATATCGATTTCCGTCGTTGATGATATGGTCATTCTCGAAATTTCCGGTTCATTAACGAAACAATGAATCATAAAAAATGCAAATCCCATCCAAAGTAACGAACAATTTTACAGCTTAAAGTATAATATAGTCGGGTACAATGGTCGGATAATGCATACATGCGAGACATGAGAGTTCACATAATGTCAAGCCCATTGATAATCAAAATATGCGAGAGATACAAGCATTGCATATACATGATGGAAATAATACAATTTTTCATTAAAGTTTCTATTCAGTTTTCGATCGAAAAATGCCATTAAACCGTACCATTTTCATTTTCAAACAATGGTGAGTGTGTTGTGAGTGAGACTGAAGATGCGATTGTATATTTCCTATTTACAAATGACCACAACATAATTTGATGATTAATTTTATATTGTGTGATAAAATCGATCGATATCATATGATGAAAAATGTGCACATTTTTCTTTCATAATGATTTCATTATTATGGGGCATCTAAATGGGAAATCGGGGTGACATGCATAGACACGATGCACATTTGAAAATTCAGTTCATCGGAATCGATTTTGCATCATTTTCAAGCATTTCTCATTAAACATGAAATGCATTTTCATACAATATTTCAGCCCGAGCACAGAAAGGGTGAGAGCCACATGAAGTGGCCGGGTAATGGTCGAACAAATGGCTTTGCAACAAGTCACTGATCAAAATGTTATCAACGCTCCAAAAAGTCGATATCATTCATCACATCTGAACAAAAATGCCATTAAATTTGTGTTTGTGCATCGCCACCCATACACACACATACAATAGCCGTGGATATTATTATCCATGGAACGATTCAATTTTGGTTTTTAATTGAAATACATATTTTGTGACAATCTATTGTATTAGACATGGAATGGTGACTGAACCATTAGAATGAAAAACGTAAATCTATGCGACTATGTTTGTAAAATAACAACAATAATGTCCGCACATCATTTTCGTATAACGCGCAAACTTTACAACAAAACTCATGGTGTGTCATGGTTATTTCATGATAGTATTGTATGTTAGTTTGAACGAAAGAAAAAACAACAACAACGAGTTAGATATATATGTTATTGTTCATGCTGAAAATGTGAAGTGGCATTTGTTCGAAGAATGTTGCAGCAATATATCACATAAGCTTCAGCATACGACTGGTCGTATCATTTACTGAAATTAAATTCACATTGTTTTTCTTTGTTTTCGTGAGCGAGAGGGAGCTTCTATTACTACCATTATCAATACTCCATCTCATCCCCATCAGCCCTCCTCACTCAGTGAGTGACACTCACAACTCATCATGCTCGTTTGTTGTTCTCTACTCTGTTTGAAACGGTCATTCAACGTTTACATCAATAATTCCATTATTATTTAAATACGATTGTCCTTTCAGCGGACAAATTACATTTCCAGTTAATTAATAGTTTATTTTCGTTGGATATTTGCTTAGCTTTTTTTTTTTGATTTTCATTTCGATTTCTCATTCTCAATATTTTTTCCATTGTTGCCACTTTAATATATGCCATAAACAAGTGCAATCAAATGGAAAATGGTCAGTTTTCGATCACATACAATAGATAAAATGAATTAAAATTGTGGCTATTTATGTATTTGTTAAAATATCGTTTCTGAATGAAATTTTGTACAAACGGTTTTGTGGCAGAACATCGTGGCAAAAGCCATTACATAACCCAACGGTGTGCAAATTATAATTATTGCCTATAATGAGAACTGCACGGTTTTTGATAAGCTCTCTATTTCAAATGCATCTACAAATTTGAATTGCGAGTAATTGTGGTTTATTGAAACATATCGTGTACGATTCAGTCAATCTATATGGAATTACTTTGACGATAGACCACATAGATTTGTGTATTTTTTTTCCGGCCAGGTTTGGTTGCCAACCAATGGTTGGATAGAGTTACATTTGCATTGAAAAAGAATGTAAATTGAATTCATTTATTAATTGCCCAATATGTATGCCAAAAAAAAAAACACGCTGTAACCGTATTTTCCATTTTCGAAATCAAAATGTTGATATGAATTAGTGCATAGGAACAAATGAATACCAGCCATGGTAAGAGAAATTCATTTAATTAAAAATGAAACTAAACATATTTGCATTAGATGAGCAACGAACTATCAAAAACTAAATAATTCCTTTTTTTATTATCATTAACCAATTTATTTAATCTAATTTCGATCTCTTCTTTTATTTTATTTTTTATTTCATTTCACCAAAATGTAATCAATTTAATACGCTGATAATCAACAAAATAAACATCACATTGCCGCAATTGAACAATCAAAATCGTAATCAACACGGAAAACAACAACAATTTTTAATAAAAAACAAAAAAATTAAAATAAAAACCAACGAAATACACATCTATATGTAGTTATGGACATGAATGACAATCCACCGAAATTCGAGCAAACATCGTACAGTTGTTCGCTGTCTCAGCATGCGGTACGCGGTCAATTTGTGACAATCGTTTCGGCCAGCGATCCAGATTATATTGATGCTGATAATTTGATATATTCAATTGCCGAAGGGAATGAGTTGCAAACGTATGCAATTGATCCGATTAGCGGCATTATAACATTGATCAATATGCAAAATTTCGCCGAAAATCATTCAACCATTCTGAATATATCGGTATCGGACAGTGTCTATACGAGTTTTATACGCGTACAAATCAACATATTGCCCGCAAATTTACACAATCCCGTGTTTCCGCATCTCGTCTACGATGTCAAAATTAATGAAAATCAAATGGCCGGCCGTCTAGTCATAACGGTAAGTTATAATATTGTTTGCAACTACTATTGCTGCTGCCAACTTTTCGATTAGCATGAAAATATAACGATGGGCAATAGAAACGTTCGTCGACCGTTGCCATATCGTTTGTTCATCGTTTTGCTCGGCAAAAATTATTTGATTTAGATTATTGACTTGTTAAAGCCTTTAAATGGCTTTTCATTTTCTAAACGAGAAAAAAAAGCAACAACAACAATATTCATTTGGCATAAGTGGTAAATGGGAAACGAGACTACCCATTTGCCATTGCATCTCTCATGAATATTTGATTATAGAACTTGTATTCCAATTTCGAAATATTCCGAACAACAAACCATTTTCATTTGTTACATATTTCATTGTGTGTTTGCTTTTTTTTTCTGTCGCGATTTCTTTGTTTTGCTCACAGCTGTGCACATACTCACACTTATATTGTTTGTTCTTCATTCGCTTACATTTTTTTTCCGTTTGGATTTTGTTTTGTTTCAGGTGAATGCCATTGATGAGGATTTTGGTGACTACGGCATGTTAACATATGACATTTTTTCCGATGAAATGAAGGAATATTTTTCAATCGATAAAACAAAAGGGGAAATCGTTACAAAAATTCGACTTGATCGTGAAGAGCAGAAAATGTACGAGGTTCCAATCATTGCAACGGATGGTGGTGGTCGGTCGGGTTTTGCAAACGTTAAAATCCGAGTTGGCGATCAAAATGATAAAACACCTCAATTTTATTTGCGTGAATATAAAACATCAATTTATGGAAATTTATCAATGAATGCAACCTTTTTGAATGTAAGTGCTTTCTCCATTTTTCACACATTTTTTTTTCTTTCGTTTTGTATTCGGTATAGATTTTTGTGCTCGCTCACTCTATCGTTGTCACTTTTTATTGTCGATTGTGTGTGTGCCTGTGTGGGAATCCGTGTACGTGTGCGTTTATGTGAATAGATAACAGGGCACCAAAATTGGTATTGTGAGAGTTCACATATACGTACGCATGTTGCGGATTAAATGGGGATTTTTATTTTATGTATTTTTGAAAGTGTAAACTTTAAATAGAATACAATGCTCGCACATCAATTCAATGGCAAAAAAAGAGAGGCTTGAACTGGATACAGCCACTTGGCCCCCGCATCAGATCGACAGTATAAAAGGATTTTATATGCTAAATATTCAGTGGTGTTGTTGATGCTAAGCATTACATATTTGTGTGTTAGAGTAGCGATAAATTTTATCTCTTATCAATAATAATCAACGTGGAACATCACGTGCGCGCATTTATGTGTTACCGCATACCAAACTGCAAGTGACTGTAATATTATCAAATGCAATGTATATGGTTGTTATTGAGTAATGATGCAATTATTTTACAAATCAAAATCATCTCATTCAAATCATGGCCGACCAATTGGTTCATGAAATCGTTGCTCTTTAGCAGATGCTATATATGCCATCATAAAATCGACATTGGCAACAAATTTTATGGCCACTCTAATGTAAATCTCCCCAGAGTAAATATAGACGAGGTGCCAGAGTCGAATAGATACAATTTCCTAAATTGCAACACTAAATTCACCCACCTCACACACCGTGCACAATACGAAAACGATAGAGCGTGTGAGAATGATAAAACGAGTGTCGGTGGAAAAACTTTTTGCGTTTTCACTTCCCAATTTCGTCTTTAACGCATTGTGTCGTGCATCAATCAGGGAATCCATCAAAAATATTGCAACCGAATACATAACCAATTCGGTTGGGAATGTATGTTTATGTTACAATTTCTTCTTCTTTTTTATTGCCGATTCCCTTTTTCAATTCATATTGGCATTGGTCGGCTCTCCTTCGTTTGCCGCTGTTTTTGTTTTGATTTTTGATGTGCGTACAAATCAACATAATCCATAAAAATTTATATATATATATACGAGTAATAGAATGCGGATAGACGACGAGCAGAAATCGCAAAGATAATTTCACCGAACATTCGAATGATTTTGAAAATCAAATCCAATTTGACTAATACATTACTTTCGATTCTAATTTTTTATTCTTTTCTCTTTCTATTTCAATTTCTTTGCATCTGTGTCGTATGTATACCATCCCATATCTCTAATTTATTATGCTGCGTCTGCTGTTGTGTGTAACCGATTCAAAATAACCATCAAAAATGCGATGTATACCCTTGAATACGGTATTTTTTTTTGGTGAAATTTGAATTTTCCCCGTAAATGGAGCAGATAAAAGCATTTGATGCTGATGAAAATCAAAATTCAGTCATAAAATACAGCATTTACGATACACAGAATACGGGTGTCAAAGATTTATTTAGCATTGACGAAGATACGGGTGCAATGTATTTGAGCAAATCGGCCGATCGATTGGAGAATCAAATGTTTCAATTTTTTGTACGAGCTCACGATGGCGGATCACCATCGTTGCATGCTGATGTTGCGGTCGACGTTTACATTATGTCACAATCAGATGTGGCACCAAATTTTGAAAAACGAGAACGTGTCCTATTTATTCCAGAAAATTCAGCACCCGGAACGGTGATAACTCGACTCAAACTAACCACCACAAATGTTACTGCCAAATATCGAATTGCATCGGAAATGAATTTGGATGCACCACAATTTACAATAACGGATGACGGTGAATTGAGTTTGGCCAAAACATTGGATCGCGAATTAAAAGATACACATTATATTGGCATTTATGCAGAAAGTGATTCAAGTCCATCGCTCACGGCATTCTGTGAAATTCTATTGCATGTTCAAGATGAAAACGATAATGGACCGATATTTGAGAGTAGCCGATACTATTTGAATTTGGCCGAAAACATTGAAAAAGGTTCAATGATTATGAAGGTGATGGCACGAGACGCAGACACCGGTTCAAATGGTGACATTCGTTATGCATTTGATAGTAATGCCGGTGATATATTGAATATATTTGATATTGATGTGCATACCGGTGCGATTACAACGCTTGTCTTATTGGATCGTGAACAAGTTGATGAGTATAATTTTCGTGTGATTGCCAGTGACAATGGACAACCAAAACGTAACGGTGAAACAATGGTAACCATTAAAATAAAAGATTATAACGATTGTCCGCCAACATTTAAAAATAGCAGCTATTCGACGAAAGTTAGTGAAGATGCATTGCCCGGCACCGTTTTATTGCAATTGTCCACAACGGATCGCGATAAAATCGAAACACCCGTCGAATTTTATATTTTGTCGAGTGATTCACAATCACAATCGGTTTTTCAAATTAGAAACACCGGCGAATTGTATGTGGCCAAAGAATTGGATCGTGAAACAATACCAAACTATACGCTAGACATTATAGCAACGGACGGAACATTTACAACACATACAAATGTTACGATTGAAGTGCTTGATGCAAACGATAATCCACCGTATTGTTTGAAATATCGTTATGAAGAAACGCTTAGTGAAGGTGCACACGTTGGAAGCTTTGTACTGTCGGTATTAGCTACCGATGCAGATGAAGCGGAAAATGCAAAGCTTCGATTTTATTTAACCGGTGATGGAGACGACGATTTTATCTTGGATGAAAGCTCAGGTATGGAAATTGTATTCGCTAATTTGAAAGCTTTTCTTTCTAAGTTTCAAGTGGTGAAAATACTTTTGAATTTAAAATGTGCTTTACTTTTTCATTTTTCACCATTTTTTTTAAATTGGAATTCATTTTTTTCGTATGAAATTTAGGTCATTTGCGAACAGCCCGACAATTGGATCGAGAGAGTCAATCACGTTATCATCTTATCGCTCATGTTCAAGATCACTATCGGTCATGGGAGTGTTCGTCACAAATTGAAATTATTGTATCCGATCTAAATGATAATGCACCAGTATTTTCACTGCCCGTCTATACAGTTTCACTGCCCGAAGATGCAGAGATCGGCACATTAGTAACGAAAATGCATGCAACCGATGCAGATATTGGCATTAATCGAAAGATTAATTACACATTCATCGATTCGCATAAGGAACACTTTAAAATTATTCCCGATAGCGGTATTGTTACGTTGGCCAAACCATTGGATCGCGAAGAAAAGGAAATGTACAATCTTACAGTGCAAGCGTTTGACCATGGCAATCCAAAACTGTCATCAATGGCTTATGTCATTGTTAACGTTCAGGTAATGAATTTCGAAATTCAATTTGCTTCTTTTATTCTTCTGTTTTACTTCTTTGTTTTGTCGAGAATATGAAAAATAAAGGTTGATTTCTTTCATTTTCATTCACAGGATATCAATGACAATCCACCTGAATTCACATCAAAATATTATGCGGCAAGCATAACGGAAGACAGTCCAATCGGTTCGGAAGTGATTCGTGTATTGGCCACATCAAAAGATACCGGCCTAAATGCCGTTGTAAAATATGCCTTTATTGGTGGCAACGAGCAACGAAAATTCCAAATAAATAATGAAACTGGCGTTATTTTTGTCGCTGATACATTGGATTATGAACGTGTCAAAGACTACTTCGTAACAATTCAAGCGGTTGATTTGGGTGAACCACCATTAAGTAATTTGGCAACGTTAAACATTTCGGTAATCGATAGCAATGACAATCGGCCACAATTCACACAAACATCATACAATGCACGAATTCGTGAAGATTCAATGGTTGGTGATAAAATTCTACAGGTTCAGGCAAACGATTTGGATTCGGGTGAAAATAGTCATATCAGCTATAGCATCGTACGTGGTGATCGTTTACAACAATTTAGCATTGAAAAGAATACCGGTTACGTATCAGTGGCAGCCGCATTAGATCGCGAATCAATATCAAGTTATGTTCTTGAAGTTGAAGCATTAGACAACGGTGTACCGCCTCTATCATCTTATTCATTGTTGAACATTGAAATTTCGGATGCAAATGACAATCCACCATTGTTTACGCAACCCAATTACACGGCATTCGTGCAAGAAGACAAACAAATTGGACATAATCTATTGCGATTCGAAGTGACCGATGCGGATGCACCACCAAATGCTGAACCATTCACATTTGATATAATTACAAAGGATGCCGCATTCGTTGTACAACAAGATGGTACACTAAGAACGGCAACACGATTCAATCACAAAGTAAAAGACAGTTATTTATTGCAAGTACGTGTATTTGACAATGGAACACCATTGTTGCATTCAGACACTTGGGTGACCGTAAAAGTGATCGAAGAATCACAATATCCACCAGTTGTTGTGCCACAAGACATTTCGATCAATGCATTCGGCGATGTATTTCAAGGCGGTGCAATTGGCAACATCTTTGCAAGTGATCAAGATCAATATGATACATTAACATATGATTTAACACAAACATCGGGTGTTCTATACACGCCAAAGAGTTTATTTAACATTTCGAAAACGAATGGCACACTTTACGCACTACCAAAATTGGATGTTGGTGATTATCGTGTGAATGTCACAGTTACCGATGGTAAATTCACTGTATATACCATTATTAAAATATCAGTGGATTTAGTCACCGATGAAATGCTTGAAAATTCCGTATTGATACGTTTCACCGAAGTAACACCCGAACAATTTGTTCTCAGCCATCGCAAAACATTCATTCGTTCGATTCGAAATGCAATTGGATCACGATTGAAAGACGTTATAATAATTGCTGTACAAATATCCGATGATTCAAATGTAATCGCTCATCATCGATACAGTCGCGATTTGCAAAACATTTCAATGGTTTTGAATGAATCAACGAAAATGAATGATCCACGAAATAAACGACAATTACAACATGATTTAGATGTATTATTTGCTGTGCGAAAACATCAATTAAATCCAACTTCAACGACATATTACAGTTCGGATGAGATTCGAACATTTTTGGATGGAAAAATTAGCGAAATTGAAAAATTGACCGAATTATCGGTGGACGAAATTGTTCAATCGAAATGCTCAACGAGATATTGTGATCATGGTAAATGTGAAGATCGAATGCAATTGGATTCGACAAAAATCAATACGGTGTCATCGGATGTGAGTAGTTTTGTATCGGCTCATTTTGAACATACAACACGTTGTCGATGTGACATTGGCTACGGCGGTGAAAAATGTGAAAATTCGGTAAATGATTGTGCAAGTAATCCATGTCCAAGTTTCAAAACATGTGTGCCAGACTTATCGCCGCAAGGTTATTATTGCATATGCCCGAAAGGATTTGGCGGTCCAAATTGCGATAAGGATATTATCAAATGCACCGATGACAGTTGCTACGTTCCAAAGAATCCGATTACGTTCAATGGCAAAAGTTATATTCAATATCGAATGGAAAAAACGGCAACGAAAAAAGCACTTGAAGAGCATTTGGTATTTTCGTTGCGCATACGAACCGTTCAACCGACCGGTAATTTAATGTTTGCAGCTGGAAAAATTGATTTTTCAATTTTGGAAATTCAAAATGGTGTCGTTCAATATCGTTTTGATTTGGGTTCGGGCGAAGGTTTGATCACGGTGACCAGTATTTATGTATCAGATGGTCAATGGCATGATATACGTCTGGAGCGTGAAGGAAATAGTGGACGATTAGTTGTCGATGGTAAACATGTTGCACAAGGTAATGCACCGGGCGTTAATGGTGTATTGAATTTACAATCGAGCGACATGTATTTGGGTGCTGAAGTTAAACAGCATCCAAGCGTTTTGGGTTTCGAAGATGTTCAACATGGATTTATTGGTTGCATGGACGATATTAATTTGTCACGCATTCCATTGACCATTCACAATGCCGGTACAAGCAATTCAATTGCGATTCTAAAACGTACTGCCAACATTGAATTCAGTTGTGATGCATCCGTGGTGCTAAAACCATTGGGCGTCTGTGGTACGGCACCATGTTTGAATGGTGGTACCTGCAAAGACAATGGTGGCGATAGTTTTGAATGTATTTGCCATTCACGATTCACTGGCAAATTTTGTGCAGTCGACACTGATCCATGTGCATCAAATCCATGTTTGTTTGGTGGTAAATGTAGAGGTGAATTATTGGGAAACTATACATGCGAATGTCCACCGCGAATGAGTGGCAAACGTTGCGATTTTGGACGTTTCTGTTCACCAAATCCATGTCGAAATGGTGGTGTCTGCGAAGAAGGTGACAATGGACCGTTGTGCATGTGTCGCGGCTATATGGGACCGACGTGTGAGGTAATACAATTTAAACAAATATTTTTTTCTGATATTAAAAATAAAATCAAAATTTTTCATTCGAATTTCCAGATTGATGTTGATGAATGTGAAAAGATGCCGTGCGGCAGTGGTGCTACCTGTATAAATGAAGCGGGCAGTTTTCGTTGCATCTGTCCACCGGATTTGACCGGTGCCAGTTGTGGTGATCCATTATACTCCAATTCGATAACAACCCAATTAAAAAATATTTCGATTGAACAAATCATTGGCGTCATATCTGGTTTATCTGTGATATTTTTTGTACTAGTTGTATTTTTATCGTGTCGTCTGTGTAAACGACGTCCATCTCGACCGCATACAAATAACATCAACAATGATACGCGCAAAGAGAATGCAATATTGGTCGGTGTAACACGTGACAATGGTGAATTTAAGCGTAATTCAAAGATGAGCAACATTGAAATCAGTCAACGAAACGAACAACGGCCCACATCATTCACCAGTGGCAACGAAGCAAACGCACCATATGCATGCAATAACGTATTTGTGAATAATTTGGATACGTTACGTAGTTATGGATCGGCCGGTGATGAACTCGAAAATGTACCACCCGAATATCGAAAACCGACACGTATCAATCAACAAGTCAACTTAAATGGACATTCGGCAAGCGATACAGATCCAAAACAAACTTGGTCTGATTATCTGCAACTCCAATCATTCACTGACAATAAAATCAATAACGGTAACATTATTTTTATTCTTTTTTTTTTTGTTTTCATTCAAATCATTTCAATCGGATTTGCTTTTCTTTCAGATCTCAAACGAGCCAGTCCAATCAGTAGCACGGCTGGATCGGAACATCGATGTGCCACATTGAAATCGAGTGGCGTTTTGCAGGGACGCTTATTGAATGTACCATTGCCGAATCCATCGATGCAATACCAACCGTCGACACCGGGGTCGACAGCGGCAGCATGCTCAACGATATCAAATAGTGGCCCCGGAGTCGGTAATCTAGAAGATTCGAACAGTGAACATCATGGCGAAGCATATCATTGGGACTGTTCGGATTGGGTGAGACGAAGCCATAATCCTCTGCCAAATATTACAGAAGTGCCCGGAAGTGAAGTGCCAGATTCATCTAGTTTTCATAGTAACGAAAGCAATGAATCACAATGCAAACAAGTCTATCAATCACAAAGTAAGTGAACAACTATGTCAGTGGTGTTAGTAGTGTAATCTTACCCTATGTATTATTGATATGAAGACAAAGTAGTTTGTAATCCAATCTGTATCAAATCAATAATTGATGATTTTTCAGGAGCCATTGCTGATCAACAGCGATGTCAGGCAAATGTTACCGAAGAAGATGAAATCGACACCGAATTCAATGATTCTGAATTCGAGAGTGGAGATCGAGCATCAATCGCATTCACCATAAATTCATCAATTCCAACATTAAATCCATTAGATAGCAGTAGTGATGATTATCGTTTTGCAGCTGGTAAATATCACACGAAATCCAAATTCACATGACTTTTCATTTAAAAAAAATGTTTCTTTATTTTATAGCTGAGAGTTACTTGAAACATCCGAATAGCTATTTGCCGAAATACAACGTTCAGTCAGAAACAGATGGTGAAACGACACCTTTAAATGCCAATGGAGAGAATCGAAATTCAGGCGGTTCGAATGCATTCGAATCAGAAGAAGAGCTTGATGATGATCACATTGAAGAAGAAGGTGAATTATTTCGGAACTATGAGAGAATCATACCTTATTGTTTTGGTGTTTTAAAATAATTGAAAATGACATATTTGCAGATGAAGAGGATGATGATGACGATCAAGATATTCCAGCATATGGATTTCCTCGAAACAGACGCGAACCCAGTGACATTGATTTCATAATTAGTAACGCAGGTACGATCATCAAAACAACGATTTCTTTCATTCTCTTATTGAAATGTACTTATTTTGGGTGTTATCTTTCAGATGAAAATAGTTCATTGCTTCGTCAACATCGTAAAAGCGCCAAGACATCGACAATGAAATCAAATTTTAAGGATGATTTAAATACGTCAAATACAACAACTGCATCATCATCGTCGGGATCATCCGGTGGAAAGAGTGTCAAATGGGCCAATAATATACAAACTACACAAGTCTGATTATGATCGTATAGAACAATCTGAACACTTATCAACGTGCTATCACAGGCAATGCCATTCGAAGAGTAGCCAAAATACTCGTGATAACTAGCTGCAAACCATTAGAAAAAAATATATATTATAAAAAGTCGAATTCATAATATATAAGTAGTCGATTCGAAATGAATTTCATTTCTCTTAATTCACCAACGATCCGCGAAAAATTCGAACGATCCCTCAAAGAAAAGAAAAACACCGGGAAAATGTGTATTCATTTTTCGAAAAAGGAAAAATCCTCTTGTAAAATATGAACAAACAATATTTAAGTTTAAGAATCAATTTTTTTTTTCTAATTTTGTGACACACTCGAATCGAATATGTATGTAAAAGAGATGAAAACATTAGGAAAATAATGACCAAATGAAAGAAATGAAAATAACCGACAACAACCATGATTGGAAATAACAGCTAGTTAAATGACAATCCATGATTTAAGTTTTTTATATTCTATTTCTATGTATACAAAGTGAACAACAACAGAAGAAGATGAAAAATGCAAAATATTTAGCAAAATTATAAATAATTAGCAAATAACACGATATAGATACTTTCACGACACTAATTGCCTGGCCCAAATAATGGAAAATGGATGAAAATGAAAATTCGGTTGGTTCTACAAGAATTTAAATCTAAAAATGATCACAAATTAAGAAGAAACAAATATCTAAAATTAAAAATAAGTTCGTGTCATTCACATTTCAAACAAATCACACATGAAAATTCACATCAAACATCATACTCATTCGTTTCTCATTCATTCATATAGTTTCTGAAGTGGGCGCGATCCAAGGGTTCGTTGAGTTTAATTTCAACATTTTACGAAAAATCTACAATGAAAAAATTATAAATTTGTAAAAACCGTCGTAGAATTTTTCTCGTCAGCATACAAATTGAAAGAATTTTTCGTATCTGCCAAAAGTGATAAGCTAAAAAAGAAAATTTGCGAATTTCAAAAAATAAACCCTTGCACTCTTGGTCAGAAACTATATTTAATTATCTTGCATTTAAAATCAACCCAAAAAATTACACACCTCATTCTTTACATACATTCTTAAACCACAAATCATCTAGTTTTTGGAATATAATGAGAAAATTCGCAATTTTCAAATGAAAATATAGCACACTGCGTATCTTTTTTGCAATTTAACATAAAGAAGAAAAAAACAAACAACAAAAATTGTTTCACACAAATCGCGTAACCATTTCTTTTTCATACTATATTTAGCCAAACATATTAATGAAATTCAAACAATAAGCACACACGCGCACACATACACACACAACCTCACACACAACGCACACGCAGATTATCTCAATTTATATTCATGAAATCAATAAAAGAAAACGTAATATTTACCGCAACTTGATGAGACGAGATGAAGTTGCTATCGAAAAATAAACGTCAAGAAGTATAAAAATTAAAAGGGATATGGTTTAGTTTGAGTTTATTGATTTGAAAAATATATATATATATGGTCTCACAATGATTGCGGAACGCCTCAGGATCTACATTAATAATCAAGATAAGTCCACTCATAATGCGTTCAACGATCTATAAATGTTTGTTTTTATTTTGTTCAATTTTTTCATTCATCAAGAAACAAACAACACATTTTTACGAACAATTTTGTTTGGATTTATTCTACGTCCATTTTTTTTTGTCTTTTGGTAATATTTTTTTAAAAATTAAATTTAAACATTTAATTTACAATTATATTTTATACGTATATTTATATGAAAGCGAAAGAATGAGAAAAAAGCAACACTAAAATATCGAAACACAGAGCCCTGTGTGTAAGTGTATGGATATGTAACTTATTAGTTAGTCAAAATGTGAAACAAATGAACATAATTATTTAAAACGGATAATATACAAAAAATGATAAATAAAAAGAAACCTAATTATCGAAACAACAACAGCAAAAATATAGAGACTAAGTGCAACCGAATTCGCAGTGAAATAAATTTTGTGTATTCGAATCGAAATATCGAATTGTTTTCATTTTTATCATTTCACTAAAACTGCAAAATCCATCTAATAAGTAACAAAATATTTATTTTTAAAAGTTATATACTACTACTGATGGAATGATTAAAATGTTTATTGGTTAATATAAAACACACACACAACTGAATCCATAACAGACAAATAAATTGAATAAACAACCAACAAATGGAAAATCATTTGAAAAGAACAAAACAAATAAATGCGCCTTTTAATTTTTCTTTGTCAAGGAGGTGGAAATTTACTCCATACAAGTGAATGATTTGTGTCTCAATGCAAAGCACCTAGAAATTAACAGAAAATTCACTTAAACTAAGGAGAATTATATCGAATAAAACTTCATTGCCTCTAAAAATGTTCAGGAGAATTCGGTTTGTATATCAGCTGTTTTGAGCTTCGGAAACTAAACTGTGAAATTAAAACAATCGATATCTATTGCATGATTCATTTTTTAAAATTTATTTTTTATAAAAGCGTAAGTACATTTATCTACCTTAAGTCTAACTAAATCTGGACATCAATATTTAAAATTGATGACATGGTCACCAAAGTCGATGGATGGTGTTCAATACCTTTCGTATAAATGCAGAATCTGGAAAATGACAATTGTGTGAACACAAAGAATCCTTGAGAAAATTATTTCTGTAGTTCAAATATTTTCGACAGGTGGAGATACTAACTTAGCTTTCGTCTTTGAATGAAATGTTCTGCTTCATACTACATGGGGTGAAAAGTCTCGAGACTAACATAGAAGTGATGATACAAATGGAAAATCCATATGATTTTTAAAGAGTACCGACCTTCAAACCTCCACTGTCAAAATTTCATGACATTTCCAATAATTGTTCACGAGTTACAATGGTTTAAGTGACACTACTTTTGCTCTTTTTTATTTTTTCAAAAAATGAAGAAAAAAGAATATTGCATGATCACAAAACATTTTTAAGAAGTTCTACCGACCGATCCAATGAATAATTTAGTAGTAAAGCCAAAAACGGTCAAA
>NW_022197486.1:6483218-6502676 GCF_009176525.2 Contarinia nasturtii
TATAGATCGATACGGTGTGCACTTTTAATTTTGGCATTCAATTCATCAAATGTAGTTGTGAACACGTACAAGCAAGCATGCACACAAGTGTATACCTAAACTACATACATAAATTGAAAGATGATCACGTTTATTATGTTATGTTATGAGTGAATTTATCATTGAAAACAGTTTGATTGAACAAAATGAATGGCATTCCATCGAATTTCGACAAAATAAAAACAGCGGTGATGGTCAAGTGCACGTATTTGCATACACGATAGAAAAAAAATGTGTGCTACAAAATCACATGTATTGCACTTTCAATGGCTTGTCCTCATCAAACGCATACAGTTCATATACGATTTTGTATGCCAAACAGTTCCATCGTTCAAATACACTGTAGCAAATGACAACAACAATACCAACAACAGCACCGTTCGTATTGACATGTATGATTGCACAATTAATTTAAATGAAAGTCTAACGTAGTGAGTTGTACAAACGGCAGCATATTTTCTAGCGGAAATATTTTAGTGAATTGAATATATCACCTTCATTCGATATATAGTGTTGTTTTGTTTCTATTTGAATTTGATAATAATAACCGCAACGTGTGTTTTTACTGTGTGAATGACAAAAAAAATTGCCGTATTTCAGCACGCCTATAGTGCTTTTTGTTCTATTTACCGTTACACGTTTTTTTGTTCTATTATTCTCGCTCAAATTTTTGATGATATATTTTGAATAACGACATTTCTCCATAATCATTGTTTTTTACATATGTTTATTAATGAACAATCAAAATGCCTGTGTCAATAAGCAGTGGTTGGTTAAACAAAAGAATGTCGAGCGAATAAAAAAAGCGCGTTGATTTTGCTTCCAATTCGGATTCATTTGTCAATTTGTTGAAGAGTTGTACAAAACGATAAGTATTTGTTGTGTGTGTGTGTATGTGCTTTTTTCGTTCCTTCTCTCTTTTCGATTCGATATTGTTTAAGGTAGGTTGTTGCTGCCTATGAATATGCTCAATGTGTATATGAGGCAATAATCAGCTGAAAGACATATGAAAAGTGCGCCCACAATCAAATTGTAATCAGTCTGCGACGTACATCAGCTGAGAGGCACACTCCGTCAAAATTCGTAATATCGGACACATCGTCTTTCATTCCACCATCGTTATAGCTACGATATATTCAATTTAATGGATTGGAGACAATAAAGAAAATTCTCATAAAGTGGCATCGATTCTTGTGTTTAGTGTATTTTTCCAGCTAAAGCATTTTTTATTCTGTTCGGTAAGTTTGACGATATATTTGTCATGCCATTGGCAACCTTTTTTTTGATCTTCCGGATAGTGATTTTTTTTATGGTAAAAAATGACGATGCATTTTTTCTTTCAAAATCGATAGACAAATTAAACAGAAACCGAACAAACACAGAAATTGATGTGAAAAAAAATGTGCAGTGTACATGTCGCTTTATTTATTTGTAGTGTGTTCACGTTGAAAAGCGAATAAACATTTTTGACGAGAAATGACGTACAAAATGAGCGAATAAACATTTTGATGTTGTAACATCGATACATTAAAATCAAAGCGCCAATGCGATGAAATACCGAATACAGGAATTAATCTCATTAAATTGTCAATGAATCGTTGCCATATATCGCGAGGTCATACATTTCATTGATAGTCAATACAAGAGTTTGTTCAGTGTTACCGGGATAATAAGAGCACTTCATACGACTATCGTGGAATTCTTTATCTCTGCAAAATTGTGAATGAAATCGCTATCGGGCTTACCGAATGATGTTCCCAATTTTTACGATAGAATCATACTGAAAATAGTAGTAAATACGGGAAATCGTAGTAAAACAATTTTAATTGGCATTTAAATTACCTTTTATGGATGCAATTTGATTAGACACATTTATTACATTTCATGATGATTTCTCATATCTCTATCGCTCGTCGTCAGACAATAATTTCATTTCACATATTTACATACGTTAAAACGATTTAATTGCCGACACAAACAAATAACGTTCGTTCAATGTGGTACAATTTGGTTTGAATTCTGGATTTAATGGGATCGAATTAACGATACTTACGATATTAATTTAGATTTAGAATAGTGGAATTTTCCTTTCAATCAAAACAAAAAAAAGACAAAAGACATTTTGTTTATCAAATTACATGCAATTTGAAGCGAAAATCAATGGTTATATCCCCATATTAGAATTGAATAGAACGTTTGAACAGGCAAAAATAAATGGAAAACAATTTATTGTGATAGATTTTGTTGTCGAATTTATGGCCTGTGAATTTTGTGTCGCACTTGGCGTAAGCATATATTTAAAACGTATGATTAAATAGTTTGCTTGTAAATTATTGTGTTTTATATTTGTTGATTGGCATTTATTTCTCTGTCGTTTGTTTCACGGCAAATGAATGCGTAAATTGGAAATTGTTATCCAATTTCATGATGATACGCCAAAGTCAAATTTCCTATGTACTCATTACTTACACAGTGTATACACACTTTTTTTACTTTTGACAAAATTGTCACCTTTGTTTAGTAAACCACTGAGACAGCAGTTTAATACATGTAGTTTCCATAGAGAGACTTCTACACGTTTCAAAAATATATGCCATTTCTAGCAAACGTTAAAATTACAATTCTAACACAATTCGAAACCAAAAATTATTACTTTGGCGTAAATTTATTTGAACAAGTGTTTTATATGCGCCATTGACATTTCTAATTATTGTTTTTGTGGTTCGAATATTGTTATTTATGACTTAAACACGAGGTGTATCAATGGATCTTTGTATGATTTTGTCTTTTTGTAGAGAACTAATTTTGTGTGTTGGACGTTTTTCAATTACATTGACTAACGATCCAATGATGTTTTTACTTTTTACTGGTCTAAATAAAATAAGAAAGACCACATTTCAAAGATCTGTGTCGATTTTATGATGTTTTGACATTAAAGGAATACTTTTTTTACACCGGCACATTAACATGTGACATTTCCATAAATAGCAAATGCAAATCATAGTCAACTCTGTGAAATATCATATTAGTTTATGGATCTCCACATGGGCTGGATTTTAGCATGCGTACATATCCGCATGATGCGTGATTAAATGATTAAACTTTTCTAATACAGCTTGACGCTCATTAATATGTAAATAGCATATTCGCAAACATATTCATATGTTGCCAAATTTGTTTCCCAACATATTGCGTGTTATTGGCCACAACTATTAAAATAATATATATGAATAAATATGTTGGACATAAATAATTCTCAAGATATGAACCAGAGAGTAGAAAACGTTACCGCTATAATAATATTGTATTAATAGTCTCTATGTGGATTCGAAATATAAAGAGTAGCAAAAATTGTTGTGGTCACACTTGTATTCAAAAATATCGCATGAGAATGTGCAAATTGTTGGCGACGGAGAGTATTCTTTTTAATTTAAAACCGTCAATAAATGGAGAGATGCATGGATAAATGTGTTTATATGCATTATTTTTGTTCATTAAAAAACCTTTTGTTGATGAATTTGATAAGAAACGTTTAAGGAAAGCTGAACAAACAAGAGAACAGAGTTTCAATCGTGCGAAAGAACAAAAGAGAGAGAGGGAGCCAATGTTTTTGTTGAAATTTCGTTATCGAAGAAATTACATTGAATCATGTGTTAAAATCAAGTAAATATAAATCGTCAAAGATTCGTCAATTTCAAATCGTTATTTATCAAATTTTCGTAAGTGGATCGTTATCTGCAAGAATAAACGTCCAACAACCAATTGATAAAATTTCAAAAATCTCCGCAAAAATATTGAAGTTTGTAGCAATTAATTGAAAACATCCTATTTAAGTTGTATTATCAAGTTACTTTGATATGAATAAATAAAAAGTGTATCATGAGTGTCCATACAATACTTGATGATCAATAAGTGAATTAAGTTAAATAAATTAAGATTCAATCGAGAATTTATACCAAATTTATCAAATGAACATTAGAATTCGGACTCATAAATCATATTCTTCGCACATCGATATGAATCAGCGATTTTTTAGTTGCCTATATGCCTTTTAACGTGTTGTCCTTTTGCTGCATACGATTAACATTGAATGCAGTATGGATGATTTCGCACAAGCTATAGAAATGCGCCCTCGGTCAACGATAGATGATAATTGTTGACGTTTAACCTTAAATGAAATTGTGCGTCTTTGATAAGTAGATGATATCATGAATTACGATCGACACAATAGACAAAGGTAGCATTAAATCGATTAACAAATGTTCACCTCATATTTCGACGATTCAAATTCTGAATGACAATATTTTACTAGAATTTCGGGAATTTGAGAGAGTACAACTTTTTCATAAAATATCAAGGTATGAATCGTGAGATCAGGAAATCTGTTAGAGTAAAAGAGCAACATGTTCATATAAAGAATGTACAGAACCGTTTCAGTTTTATTCTGACAAATTTCTTGAAGTCACGAATATTCTAGCCGGTTTATATATATTTCTATCGAAACGGTAATTGCCTTGATTTATCGAAAATGGCTCGGCACGGATTATCACCAAAAACCAGATTATTACCAAAAAAAAATTGACATTCTCATCTGGAAGTTATTATTATTAGTTGAAAAAAGAAAGCATAAAGTTTGAAGTTCTCAAACAAAAAAAGCAATTCATAAAAAGGTTAAGTGTTCTGTTGAATTCAGCGAATCAATTAACAAACTGTTTAAAATGAAATCTACAATTTGTGAAAATGTGCGTATTTCAACATGCAACCAAACAATCTCATTACTCGACTCGGTCAAATGCAACGTTAGCAACAAGTTAATAATGGAGGCATTTTTTACGTACACACAAACACATCAATCGAATTTTGATTTAGTGCCAACATTACCCATGTTACCTTTAACATCGGTCATTGACATTTGTAAATTTTGCGTTTGTGTATATTTGAAAAAAAAAAACTGTGTATATTCACACAGAAATTGTAGGCCTAAAATAAAACTAACAACTCATTTGAATGAAAATTTAGCAAAATTTCCGATGGTTTCGAGCTCAAGCTAATAAAAGATGATTTTATGTTGTTTTTTTTTTTACATCGTTCAGCTTAGCACGTGACAAAAATAAACTTGACATTGTGTACGTGTGAGGAACAGCAAATTTGTGTGTAATCGAACGAAAAAATAAACGACATACAATGCGTGTAAAAAAAATTAAATTGAAATTTAAAATCACGTCTCACAATTGGTGAAAGATACAACATATTTCATCGTTTGACAAATTTTTTTCTGTATGCATTTAATTGCCAGTTCTTTGCGTCTGTTCAAAGTCCTAATTCCCTTTTGTTGTATCGCGTGCATAAATTCATTAAGTGAAGACTTCCCAAAATTGCTTATCAATCTACAGACATACGAAGGGCACGAATGTAAAAAAAGTTTGTAAAATACGTTCATTCGCATGATAAGAATTTAATCGATTGCTTCGTTTCTCACCCATCGTCAGTCAAAATATTTTTCACACATTCAACAAGTGAATACGATACAAATACATCAAAAACCACTCATAAAAATACAAAAACTAATAAAAAGCATTCGATCTTGATGTAAAACATGTTCACATATTTAAAAATTTGCTAGACGCATAAAAACTTCAAACATTCTCTTGTCTGAATTTTTCTCTTTTTCAAACTAAAACACATTCATTAAGAGTGCCCACTGATGAAAAGAAAAGGATGCTTCTTTTTTTACATACAATTTCCGACTAGACTGGCTCCGGTCGGTTATTTTTTTTTTACAAGCATACGAATGCAAGCGTAGTCGGATTATTATTCGTCAGTCTATCAGTCGAACGCATTAGTGTGGTAAAAGATATATACTTGGGTTGTGTTGAGAGCTACAGCCCGACATTAGTCGACAGACATGTGCGCTGAACACATGCACATGAAAACAGTTCAATGTGATAACGACAATTTGCAACGATATTCTCAATCAATTTACTGTTGTGTGTTTGGTTTATTTTTTTTTTGTTTGAATTGAATTTAAATTGAAACGTTGAATAACTTGTAATATATATATTTTTTTTATTGTTGAATTTTTTTTGTGTGTTTTGGCAGTGAACTTGATTTATTATATATAAACAAAAATGATCCGAATTAAATCATATTATCGGATTTGCATTGCCCTAGTAATTGGTCTGTTAGTGGATATCGCACGAACAATACCCCTACAAAATGGATCAAATAAAAATTCAGCATTAGACTTGATCATTTTACATAATAATGATATGCATGCACGCTTCGAACAGACTGATAAATTTTCGTCAACATGTCATCCCGACGAAATTGTTGAAAATAGATGCTATGGTGGCATGGCACGTGTTTCATACGTAATAAAAGAGTATCGAAAAAAGGCGGAAAAAGGTGGACCAGCCGTTTTATATTTGAATGGTAAATATCATTAAAATATATTATCGGCTGGAAAATTGTGGATGATTTCTTTTTATTTAGCTGGCGACACTTACACTGGAACACCGTGGTTCACAATTTTCAAGGACAAAATTGTTTCAGAATTCATGAATATTCTCAAACCTGATGCCATTGTAAGTATATAGACTTTTTTATACATTGATACATTTATATGCGAACTTACACGCTTAACAATGAAAAAAAGTCTCGTATTCAAGTTGAAATGCTTGAAAATTCTTTATTAAGTTGATGTCGATTTTCTATGAAATATTTTAAACCAAATCTGACGTATTTCAATCGAAATATTGTTTTCATCAGCTCATCAGATAAAAGGTTCCTATTATTCAATTTTGCTGAGTTTATTGATAAGAGATAAACAATAATAAAAAATAAGTGTCCTTGGTAAAATAGTATTACGTTTTTCAACAATCATGATAGTTTTATTGACAACGTTTATCACTTTTATTCAAACATTTATCGCGTCACGCGATTCGCGTGGCCGTTAAATTTTGGGCAACAAAAAAATCTTAATTTAAAAAGACTGATTGAAGACTGATCAGTGCCATAATTCGTAAGTTTAAAAAATCGATGGCCGCATAAAATGTAAAAACCGACTAATCTCTTTTTCACCTTTGAGTCTCTTATATTCCATCATTTTTTTAAAAATAAGACAATTTTTGGTTTTCTAAAAAAAATAATCACATTTTATGTTTTTTTATAGTCATTAGGAAATCATGAATTAGATTTGGGCATAGATGGGTTGGTGCCGTTCTTGAATGATGTCACATTTCCAGTGTTAGTGTCCAATATAAACAATTCAGCTGATCATATTTTATGGCAAACGGCCGCACTGAAAAAGTCCGTGGTGTTTGACATTAAAGGATTCAAAGTTGGTGTTATCGGTTATCTTACACCAGAAACAAAACTGGTTGCAACTCCAAACGATTTGGAATTCATTCCAGAAGTATTGGCAATCAAGTGAGTAGATCAATAAACTCATTTATCATGCCTGCCACCAATTGACTAACGATTATGTTTTTATTTCTCTTTTAATTTCACCAAATGACAATTGATTGACATTCATTTATTAACAAATCGCCAGTGATGAATCGGAAGCATTAAAAAATAAAGGTGTTAACATAATTATTGCGCTGGGTCATTCTGGTTATGATGTTGATAAGGATATTGCAAAGAAATGTCCACTTGTCGATGTTGTAATCGGTGGCCATTCGAATACATTTTTGTATTCGGGTCAACAGCCGGACATTGAAAAAATCAATGGTCCATATCCAACGGTAATTAAACAAACCAGTGGCAAAGAAGTGCCCGTTGTTCAAGCCTATGCATATACGAAATACCTTGGTGAGTTGGAATTGAGTGTAAGTTTCAAATGCAGACGTATTTAAATGCAATCATTTTTTGTATCGGTGCTCAAATCAATTGAATGTACATTTTTATTTAAAATTTATTATTTAGTTTGATGCGAATGGAAATTTGATTCATTGGGGTGGTGCACCAATTCTGTTGAACGGATCTATAGAACGTGATCCAGAAACTTTGGATTTATTGGAAAAATATCGTCCATCCGTAATCGAATTAACGACAACCGAGATCGGCTACACAAAGGTGCACTTAGATGGTGACTCATGTCGCAAAACTGAATGTAATCTCGGCAATATGATTTCGGATGCGCTTGTTTATACAAGAGTTAATCAGCACCAGGGTGAATATTGGACAGATGCAGCTGTTTGTTTTGTACAAGGCGGTGGCATACGTGCATCGATGCCATTTGGAAAAATTACAAAGTTTGATTTGAAAACAATATTACCGTTTAACAATTCAATGCTGATAATGAACATTACCGGCGCCGGAATTCTACAAGCTCTTGAACATTCGGTTAAACAATACACCGGCGATCGAGGTGAGTTCTTACAAATGTCTGGACTTCGGGTTGTGTATGATATGGAGAAAGTGTCCGGTCATCGAGTTAAGTCGGTAGAGATTTTGTGTGCCGATTGTGAACTTCCACAGTATTCAAAACTCGAATCGAAAAAAATGTACGGCATCATTATATCGCAATTCTTATTCGAAGGTGGCGACGGATTTTCAATGTTCAAAGTAAATATTTATTAAATTCTCCATTTTTTTATTTGATCAAATGCATTTTACATTTCATCTTTTTTGTTCACTATTTCTTTGAAGGAATATAATGTACAAAGCATGGATATCTCGGAATTTGAAGCTGTACAACGGTATATTCATGACTATGGAACAGTTTATCCAGTGGTCGAAGGTCGCATCACAATGCTCAAATTATCTACATTTGGCATCAATCCCCCTGCCAAAACCGGAAGTGGTGCGCCACGATGCACTGTTTCGTTGTCTATCATCTTACTGACGGCCGTGTCGTTGTTTAATTACTTTCAATAGACAATAGAATAGTGTTTCATTTTTTTTTCTTTGTTCATGTATCAATTATTTCACGACACATTATTAAGCATTATTTTAAATCATAAGCAATCAAAAAAAATAAAAAAATAATGGTAGATAATTTGTACAATTATGTAATTTGTAGTAAGATTTTTGTGTAATCTTTTTTAAAAAAGACAATTTCAATAGCAATAGCTGTTACATTGTAAAAATTAGCTTTGTCACTTGAGTTCTCTTGCAAATAAATTCACGAACGCCAATTTATTCATTTGAAAAATGAAATCACATGAATTATGGTGGAAAAAGTTTAAATAGATAAAAATCTTAAATTAATCACTTAATTTTTTTTAAAGCGCTCTTTTTTCAAAAAGATTTATTTCAGGGAAGAAATGCGCAGATCAAGAAATAAAAAAATAGCCGAAATTATTTTATCCATCCACATCAATGGTGTGATCGATAATGTTTTAATAAAAAAGAATCACTTTGAAAAAATGATTGTATGATTTCGTATAACGCCCATGGGATCACCACTTTCTTGGCTTTAATTTTCTGCATCAAGCATTTATCCATTTCTCATTGGGTATATTTTAGATAGCAGTCTCAATGATAAGATAAAAAGAAATAAAATGTTTAAAACACTTTTGGTATTTAATGGAAAAAGTGTTAAAATTTCCGAAAAATAATGTTACTTGCTTTGCAACTACGTTCGTAGATTTTTTTTACCACAATTTATATTTATATTGGAAAGCACACGCTTTGGTTTTGTTTCAATCACTTTAGTATCACTAGTCATTATCATTTATTTATACCTATTTTTCAAAAATGTCTGTATAAACATCCAAATCACAGGAGGATCACATTCATTGCGACAGTGTTATCATGTGAAACATATTTTTTTATTTTTCAAATGTATTCTCATGGTACTATTTCAATCTTTGAAGATATCAGCCTACATTATTGTTTAATGAGAACCATAAAAAATAATATATCTATAGTGAATATGATACATTTTAAACGTAGCTTTTCAATTCATTTTGAGACATTCAACGTAAACGACTGTATTTTATCAACTGTGCATATTTTGAAATTGAAATTTGTGTGCGAATAATGTCGAAATTAATCAAATTTAGTATTGTGTTGTTGTTAGTAGCTTCGGTAGCGAGTGCCGTTCCAATTGAAAATAAAGAGTCCGCATTGGATTTCGTCCTGTTGCACAATAATGATTTGCACGCACACTTCGAAGAAATGTCAGATTCCGGCAGTGAATGTACACCTGAAGAGGCTCTAGAACACAAATGCTACGGTGGATTTGCGCGAGCTGCAACTCTCATCAAACGATATCGAGCCGATCATCAGAAAAGGAATGGGTTGCCGGTTCTCTTTCTAAATGGAGGCGATACATACACGGGAACACCTTATTTTCAAATGTTCAAAGACAAAATTGCATCGGAATTCATGAACATATTGAAACCGGATGTTGCCGTACGTTACTTAGTTTACTCGAACATGCAATGGATACAAAACAGATATTAATCGAAACAATTATTAGCATTAGACAGATTACATAAGCATTTTTACGAAAATTGGATTTTGAAAAGTTCTCTTAAAAAAGATACCAATGGAAAATCTTATGAAGTCAAATTTTTGTAGAAATTCTTTTGTCATTTATCAGTTTTATTTATGATGTTAAGGTATTCAAACAATGACTTTTGCGAAATTTTTGCCATAGTTAGGTAAACAAAATAAAACTATAAAAAGTAATAACGATTTTTGGATAAAAGAAAGAATCGGAATTATTTGCCAGAATACCAACACTGGTGACGTGTGCGAATTGTGGTTGAAAACAAGCGATATAAAAATTTAGTTAAGCCACCATCCAACAATTCCGTCTTTGTAATTACATACATTAATAACCACGTCAACAAATAGCGCATTATTGTGCGATATACGGGGACTCAAGGTGGTTGTCAAAAGCAACGGTTATCAAAAAATATACCATATTTTTAATTGGCAAAATGAAGAAATCATGTAGAAATGAAAATTCTATTAAAAATTTTTCACATATACTAATATGGTTACATTCAATTTAATGAGAGCTTAAAATTTGGTCGAGATATATTTTTTTTGATAATGATGTCGGTTTTCCGGAAAGATCCATAGTACGATGCTCTGCTGTCCGCCTCAGTTGGTGCATACACAATTTCCTTTTGAATTACAATATCCGCTTTTGTACCCATTTAAAATGCAGTATGGACGACACGCTGCGGGTCCACCTTGCGATGCGCATGTCACAGCTGTGTTCGAAATCACAAAGAATTTGCTCAATGAGAGGATGTGAAGACTTCAAGTCTCTTTGAGCCAACGGTGGCGCCCTGAATTTCAAATGTAATTTGAAAATGCAATGTAATTTAACAACTCAAATTGAAACTAAACAGCGCGCCAATTTTAAAATTTGCTGTCATTTCCTCCCATTGAATTTACTTGAAGAAAGAAGACCGTGGCGAAAAAGAAGAATAATTTGAAATTCATTTTGGCTTTTTGGCTTTAAAGTGTTTGTAATTCACAGTTTAAATGACCGAACACTTTGAATTGATTTCGTTTCGTTTGCGGTCAAATCTTATATACCCATATGAATAATCTTACATCGAAGATAAGCTGAATCAATCAATGATATTTTAAAAATTCCCCGGCCGAAAATAAATGGGCGATAAGCGAAAAAACCCCTTTTTCTATTACGATTTATCGTTGCATCATTTGAATGGGTCAAAATAAAAATCCAACTTGTACGCAGAGTCTATAAAAGTGGAACATGGAGTTTTTTTACATTAGTTTATTTGTTGTAATACAACAACAATTCTATGTTAAAAAAAACGCTGTGTTCCACTCTTATAGACTCTGCGTACAAGTCGGATTTTTATTCTGACCCATTCATTTGTGTGAATGATTCACTCTATTAGCTAAACAAAAATTCTTGAATTATTTCAATTTGCATTGTATTTAATTATCTGTTTCTGTATAGACATTAGGAAATCATGGTTTTGATCTGGGAATAAATGGACTTTTGCCGTTTTTGAGAAACGTCAGTTTCCCGATAGCTGTGGCCAATTTGGATATTCCGGACGATCATCCGCTGATGCAAACTCATTCGGTGCGGCCATCAGTTGTGTTTGATGTGAATGACACAAAGGTTGGAGTCATTGGATACATAGCACCGGAGACAAAGAATATATCAAAAAGCGAAGATGTTATTTTTTCAAACGAAATCGCCGCGATCAAGTACGTATACCAACGTAGTTTTCTTTAAGTTCGTAACTAAAGTTTGATGAACACCAAATATACATGTTTTAATAATTCAGTAAGGAAGCAGAGACATTGACGAGTCAAGGCGTTAAGATAATCATTGCATTGGGTCATTCGGGTTATGACGTGGATCAGGAAATAGCGAGAGAATGTCCGATGATCGATTTAGTTGTGGGTGCACATTCGCATACCTTTTTATACACCGGAACACCGCCCGATCTAAATGACAAACCACTCGGCCCATATCCAACCATAATCGAACAGCCAAACGGGAAAAAAGTTCCTGTTGTCCAAGCGTCTTGTTATGCGAAATACTTGGGCAAGCTAGAATTGAGTGTATGTGGAACTGAGTGTTTTGCTCTTAATCGCTGCATTTTTTTATTCAAATTGTGTCTCTTCATTTCAGTTCGATGAGGACGGAAACTTGATTCGTTGGAGTGGTAACCCCATACTATTAGATTATCAAATACCACAAGATGCAGAAGTAATTGAATTATTGGCCAAATATCGTCCAAGTGTTGAAGCTCTAACCAAAAATACTATTACCTATTCAAAAGTTGAATTGAAAAATGACTGTCGTGATTTCGATTGTAATATTGGAAATTTGATAACTGATGCATTTGTCTATAACCGAGTACAACAATACACAGATTCCGGAACAGATTCCGGATGGACAGATGCTTCAGTCGCTATTATGAATAATGGTGGAATTCGTAGTGGTGCTACAATTGGAAATCTTACCAAATACAAATTGCAAACAATATTACCATTTCAAGATAAATTATTTATTACATATATTCCGGGAGGCGTATTGATTGAAGTTTTGGAATTTTCTGTGAAATATCGAGGATCTTTTTCGCAGATGTCCGGTATGCGTGTTGTTTATAATTTGCAAAAAGGAGAAGGCCCACGTGTTCATTCTGTTGAAGTGTTGTGTGCTACCTGTAGTGTACCTGTATACGAACCACTTGATGAACAGAAAACCTATGGAGTTATTCTTACCAAATTCTCATACGAAGGGGGTGATGGTTTTTCTATGTTCAAAGTAAGTGTTGATCCTCGAAAATATTTTTCGTTTTTCCCTTTTTAAATCTCTTAATTATATTAAATCGAATCTTCAGCAAAAAAATCCTATCGTTTCGATTTAATTAAATGTATTTATTTTTTAGCCATACGAATACATTGACATGAAACTGGAGGCAGCTGATGCAGTGATTAATTACATACATCGCTTTGAATCGATCTATCCAGCAATCGAAGGACGAATTAGATTCATTGGAGTGAACGGTGTAATTGATAACGTATCTAAATCAACATCGAGTGTAGTGAAACCATTTTCAGTTGTTGTTCTGATTGTAGCAACCCTATTACTTAGTCAATTCTTATCAAACAAATGTTTCACGTGGTAAATGTAATTTTTTCATGTCCATTTTTTAAATGAAAAGATATACGAATTGAAATTATTTCTGAACTTATTTAATAAATAAAATGGTATCTTTGCCGAAATCGCCTCGTTGCTACTTTTTCTGGACGAATTTTTTACTCCTGAAACTATGTTGATTTTTTCAACAAGTAAGTGAGTAAAGTTATTAAATATTTTTTTCGGCTTAAATTTAATTACGGTTGTAATATTTTTTTTCTTATTCATTCATTTTTACTTTACTTTAATAATTTTTTATAATAATCTTTTCTGGTCTCTGCCAATGGCCATCGATTACCATGTAAGATAAGAATGACTGTATAGTTTGGTGTGTAAGGAGACTCCTAATTCAAGTTAATACATTCGCTAAACTCAGAAATTCACCCATTCACCTGATCTCTGGTTTACATGCTTACAGCCAATCGAAAGAAATTTTCTCTCAGGAAAACTGGATTTTTCATTTTTTTGGAGGTCACTTTTTGACGAAAATCCCTAGCAAATCGTATGGGGGTTAGCTCGGACGATTTAAGAGGGGGCTATCCGAGCTTACACCCGCCGTTCCCAAGTATTTTTAGTATTTTTACATGTTTTTTCAAGACCGGCGCGCTTTCGGTTGCGTTACCATAGTCGAAACATTTGCCCAATTTTAAAGTCTTTTTAAAGTCGTATCATTTTTAGAAATTTCCACAACATAGAAGGACATGAACTTAATGACCTGACGAAATCAACAAAACTTTCTTAATCTGAAATGTGTTATCTTCTTTCTATGGAAGATATGAGTGGATGCTATTACAAAAAAAAACACAGTAAATTCCAATTAAAATCATAAAATAAGAATATTGTGTCATTTCTATTATCAATTGATTTTTTTGCGATTCACTTTATTTTTCCGTCTGTTTAAAGCACGTCTGACAAATCAGCACAGTTGAGGTTCAACCAAGAGCGATTCAAGCTATCTCTTTTAAATCCTCAAAATTTTAATTTAACTGTGCAATATTTTTGTTTGCAGAAGAAGTGTGTTATTTTAAAGTTTTAAATCGAAATATTACGTTTGTCCAAAAAAAAATAAGTTCATTTTTAAGGAAAATTCGTGGTATGTCTTCTTTGTATTGATTACTTACTGAAAGGATTTTAGAATATAAATAAAAGTAGTGAATCGATTGTGGCTACAGCTAAAGCAGTGCTATATTCGCAGCTTCTATTCATATTCAGCGATTTTATGATACAATTCCGAACTGTATAAGAAATTCGTATCTCTCGAGATATCTGTGATAGTTTTTTTAACAAATAACTGCAATCAAATAAATGGCATTTTACAGCATAGTAAATCTGATTATTTTTAACAAAAAATATCTCTACATATTATATATTATATTGACAATGGACTGTACAATGGTGTTTTGAGTGTTTGCGGCCCGTGCATTGCTATCTAAATGATCTACATAATCTTAATGTAGTGTGATTCATGTGATGATTACAATGTACGTGTAGAGTTCATCTAGAACAAAAATGTTATCAGCGTGCGCGTGTTCATACGTAAGATGACCATTATCAAGACATGTTTCAAATCAAATTACTTACGAGTTCGACAAAATTTGCAAAAAAAAGGAATACATAAAATGATTTCATTAAAATTGCATACAACTTGTGCAAAATTACGAATTCAAACGAATGTGCCATGTTCAAATTGAATCAATCCAAAAAGTTAAAGTTTAAAAAGTGTATGTTCCTTTTCTCATTTCAGTTCATATTTATTTGTAGCTTGCATTGAGTGCAATAAATCGAACAACGTTTTACCTTAAGCGATGAAGCTATTAACTGTGCTCTTTCTATATTCTGCTGTCATTCTGACCAATATTACTGGTCAAGGATATATTGTAGGTAAATATTCAACAAGAAAGTAACAGTTCCACACAAAAGCGCTCATTATTTGTAAAAAGTTCGTGCTTTTTTGAGGAGACTAAACTAAAATTCAAAAATTTCGATTTCAAAATTTACTTGAGGTAAAATGTGCAGTATGTGACGAATAAACATAAAAGCTGGCACTACGCCTATCTATTTATTATGGCAAACTATGAGTTTTTCTGATGAAATTGAATAGATGTCTTTTTTTCATTCAGATCAATCTAATGCAGTTATTTTGGCATATGGCGGCAGCTATAGTCCAATTTATTTGGCTTCTTACTATGGTAACCAAACACCAAACATTTAGATATGTTCAATGTTTTTTTTTGCTTGCAGTATGGGTGGATAAAGCCCATTTCCAATTAAAATATTTGTAAGAATATGATTTTTTAATGAAATTTAGGTCAAATTGATGTGATTGAAAGGTTGATTAGAAATAGTGCAGATGTAAACATCAGAGAAAATGGCGGATTTACACCGATTCATGTAGCCGCGCAGCAAGGTGATTTAAAAATGAATCAATTTTTAAGGGAAACCAGAGCATGAAATTGTCATGTGCGATGTCATGCTCTGCGGGAAAGTAAAATTCAAAAATATGCATGATATTTGTATCGAAATCGTTTACGTAGGTCACGAAAGAGTTGTTGACCTGCTACTTAAAAATGGAGCGAACATTAATCTTCAGACCAATTATGGGCAAACACCTTTACACTGCGCTACATGGAATGGTAGAGTTCCATCTTTTATTCCTTCTTCAGTTATAGACTATATTTTTACATCAACATTTTAAATCATCATGGATTTTTTTGTTTTTGAAAATTTCAAATTCAGGCCATGAAAAAGTCGTTGCAGTGTTAGTCCAGAATGGCGCTAATGTCAACATTCAATCAAACGATCGGTTGACACCACTAAACCTGGCCACAATAAAAGGTATCAAGATTAATAGTAAAATTATTTTTTAATTGCCTTCAAGGTTTTGAGAAGATTTTGGATATTTTAATGATAAACATTTTTTCGAAGCTTAATCAAAGTCAAACTTACTTTTTTATCCAGGAAATGCAAGAATCGTTGAAATTTTGAAAAAAGGTCAAACAATGCGAAAATCAGACAAAGGTAATATTTTAATAATTCTTTCTTCTGGACATTTTCGGTGTTTCCAACAATTTTCTATATTTATTTATTTATTTTTCTTCCTCTCTGAATCAGCCTGTCAACTCATCAGCCATCAAAAGTCCGCGACATCTAAAATCTTGGGTGGCAACAATGCTCCACCCAACACATATATATGGATGGTATTTTTATTTCAAACAAATTATTGCTTTCACTAATATTCCACATGTTTTAAGGCTGCTCTGGGACAAGTTTATTACAATCAATATAACAATCAGCAAGTGTTCTTTTTTTGTGGTGGCACAATTATATCAAATAAGTTCATATTAACAGCAGCGCATTGTTTGATGAAATTCGATGTAAATCTTATTCGATTAGGAACAGTAAGAAAAGAACCCCTTTAATCATAAAATATTTAATCATTTTGATTCAATGTGAATTTTAAAACTCAACAGAATAAGCTGATTGATAGTTACCACCCTTCATATGACGACTATCAAGTAAAGGTGAGAATTCTGGTTGTTCATAAGCAGAAAACTGATTTGTAATTGTTGGATTTATTGGTCAAATCAGAAAATATATTTTTTCTGAATTTAGTCACCGGTTCAATCACTCAAAATGGTATTTGTAATTTAGCTAAAACTCTTGATTTTTATGACTTTTGCAACAGAGTAAATTTGTACATGGGAGCTATTCAAATGAAACCCTGAAGAATGACATCGCATTGATTGAGGTGACGAATAATATTCAATTTTCGAATAAAATTGGACCGGCCTGTTTGGAAACAGATGTAGGAGATCTACCATCACATGTAAATCTTATCGTGACAGGTTGGGGTAACACTAAGGAAGGTAGATCGATAGTAGGCTAATATTTTGATTCATATTAAAGAATGAGAATGAATTAACATCTTAACATTTAAGGGTCTTTTGGAGGATCTTCGCCTTCAAATGACTTGAAAATGGCACAACTGACCACGGTACCACTTTCTCAGTGCAATGCAGCGATTTTGGAACATAATAAGTATGCAAGTAATGCAATGACTCAAAACGGTCTCAGTTATGGCCAATATTGTGCACAGGATCGACTAGAAAGAAGTGACGCTTGTGGAGGAGATAGCGGGGGGCCAATTCAATATTTCAAAGACTCAAGTCCGGTTGCAAGGGTTGTAGGTATCGTGTCATTTGGGGTTGGCTGTTTTAGCAAAGAACTACCAGGCGTTTATACAAGAGTTGCTTCTTATTTGGACTGGATTGAAATGATCGTATGGCCAAATCAATTTTAATATCAGAAGTGGCAGGTGTGTCAAAGTAGAAAAAACTTGATTAAATATGTTCAAATAGTAAAAATATGATTGAATAGCAGAGAAATTTTGTAAAAAAACACTTTCAAATTATTATTTTTTTAAACCTGGTCAACTTTTGATATTTGTTACATAGCAACGCATATTTTTGTATATAAAATGAATAGCAATCAATAATTTAGCCGTTATCCATGTATTTGAAACAATAAAAATAACTAATATCACTCAATAAAAAGTTTTTTTTAAAAATAGAAATTACGGTCGTTTAATTAAAAGAATTTTACTATCGAAAGAGTGTTATACGTAATTATTATTGAAAAATATTTATTTTACTAAATTTAGCGCTTAGTAAGTTCATGTTTTGTAAATCAAGATTTAGAAATCATTTCGGTCTCATTTCGATATACTAAATAACTTCAAGATAAGATTTAAAAAAATATGTGTATATGTACTAAATGCGATATGAATGCTTACTAAAATATTCAAACGATTTATTATATTGTGTAAAAAAATTCATTCATTCATTTAACTTCTTTCAAAAGGCTCAACTTTACGTTTTAGCAGCAGTTCCGTATAATTGCTGATTACATTTAGATAACAAAAATACCAAATTCAAGAAGTTTCGCCAAAAAAACTCGCACATAAATGAGCGATATATGACTGTAAATAATTTGTGTTCATTTATCGCAATCGCATTAAAATGATTTACAAAGTCATTGGTTTCTGTATTCTAAATAAGGTTACAGAAGACGAGCACAATGCATGTTTTTATATACTAATTAATTTTATAAGAACATAAGTATGTGTACCAATAAACTGATATTTGTGCTTTTTTGCATTGTCTACAGCTTATATTTTCGTTTAGTACAATTACACTTCGCATCCATAAAGCTCTAGTTTATTGCTTAATTAGCACAATATACTGTCTGTAGTACAGACTCTGTACTGACAATACCTGTGAAAAAAATGAATGACACAGCATCTGATGGATATCTGCTATATATGAAACCTTTTGAGCGTTGTTGATCAATTCGTTTTGAGACACTCAACGTGAACGATTTTATTTTATCAGCTGTGTATAACACATATTTTTTTATTTTTACGTTGAATCGATGTGCGAATAATGTCGAAATTAATCAAATTTAGTATTGTTTTGTTGTTAGTGGCTTCGGTAGCGAGTGCCGTTCCAATTGAAAATAAAGAGTCTGCATTGGATTTCATCCTGTTGCACAATAATGATTTGCACGCACACTTCGAAGAAATGTCAGATTCCGGCAGTGAATGTTCACCGGAAAGGGCTCTAGAACACAAATGCTACGGCGGCTTTGGGCGAGCTGCAACTCTCATCAAACGATATCGAGCCGATCATCAGACAAGGAATGGGTTGCCGGTTCTGTTTCTAAATGGAGGTGATACATACACGGGAACACCTTATTTTCAAATGTTCAAAGACAAAATTGCATCGGAATTCATGAACATATTGAAACCGGATGTTGCCGTA